>NW_008360322.1:8614601-8643171 GCF_000622305.1 Nannospalax galili | reverse complement strand
ATATGTGACTTGTTTCTCTTTTGCAGCTTTCAGAATTTTCTCTTTGTTTTGTACATGTAGTTTTTTTTATTGTGATGTGCTGTGGAGAGTTTCTTTTCTGGTCCTGTCTGTTTGTTGTTCCATATGCTTCTTGTATTTGTATGGGCATGTCTTTCTTTAACTTTGAGAAATTTTCTTCCACGATTCTGTTGAAGATCTGGTCCATGCCATTATCTTGGGATTCTTCTCCTTCCTGTATGCTCATGATTTATAAATTTGGTCTTTTTATGGTGTTGCACAATTCCTGCATATTCCGTTCTTGTGATTTCTTAAATTTTTCATAATCTTTGCTTTAGTGGTCTAGTTTGTCCACTTTGTCTTCCGATCTTGATACTCTGTTTTCCATTTTGTTCATCCTATTGGTGAGGCTTTCTCCTGTCATTTCTAATTGGCTTACTGAGTGTTTCACCTCCTTCTTCATTTCAACTTGAATATTCTTCAATATTTCTAACTCTTTTCTGAATTCGTTCAGAAGTTTATCCCTATCTTCCTTCAGTTCTTTGATTTTTTTTTTGTGTGTGTGTTCTTTAACTTCACTGAATTCTTTTATCATGTTTGTAATTTTTCTTTTGAGTTCTGTGTCCTGCATTATCTCTAGGGGGTTCTCATTTACTCCTCTAGAGGACTATTGGTATTTGGTGGGGATATGTTATTTTGGTTTTTCATGTCATTATTTTTTCTCTGTGATTTTGACCTGTGAATTTCTTTTGTAGTTTCTGATTCTTGTGTGAGACTCAGGCCTTCAAGTTTAGATCTGCTTCTTTTTGTGAAGTTTATGTGTCTTTGTGCTTTACTTTTTGGGCATGAAAGGCTGGTTCATCTAAGCTTCTGGTTCTCTCTCTTGATATTCTATTGGAGTGGCCGGATTGCTTTTGTCTTCAGGTGTTCCCACAGAGGCCCAATTAAGATGAGGGTCAGATGATTTCAGGCTTTCTTCTAAGGTCTGAATCCCTCCAGGAATGATTTTGGCCTCAGGAATTTGGGGGTTGGACTTGTCTGGGAGCCTGGCCCAGGAGAGATGCTGGTCTTGGGCAGATGATGACCCTGCCATCCAGATGTACATAGGCAGATGGGGTGGGAAGAAGCCCCAAGGACTCCTGGGGACTGCACTGAGGAGCTGTGTTGGTCCAGGAGATAGGCCTGAGTATAGGAGAGAGGGCTGCGGTGGGTGGTGCAGGCCCACGGAAGCAGAGGGAGAGTGTTCTGTATTTTAACTACAAATTTAATCTGCTTTTTTCCCCATTATTGATATCTAATTGTAGTATTTTCTCAACCTTGTCTGGTGAGATATCTTGCTGGTCTGTCTTTTTAAAAGAACTTGTTTAAAGTGAAAATGGAGAAAAAAGTCTATGTATAAAGTACAAAATGTGACAATTAATGACACAAACAAACATTTCAAAGGAGGGGCTGGAGAGATAGCTGAGCAGTTAAGAGCACTGGCTACTCTTGCAGAGGACCCCAGGTTCAGTTCCCAGCACCCACATGCCAGCTAACAACTATCAGTAACTCCAGTTCCAGAGGATCAGACGCCCTCTTTTGACCTCTGTGGGCATTGCACAACACAGAGTACACGCACATACATGCAGGCAAAACACTCATACACATAAATAAAAATTAATTAAAAATTAAAACAAAAAACAAAACAAAAACAACAAAACATTTCAAAGGAGTCTAGATGCAGTGAGGCTTTCAAAGTGGTCTGTTATCTCACAGCAGACCATATAAAGTAAAGAACAGTGCAGTCCCTCCAGTTGCCAGGCTTAATATGGTTATGCCAGGCTTAATAACCACATGTGGCTATTTCAATTAATTTTAAAGTAAAATTTACAAATGAGTTCCCATGCTGAACTGGCTGTATTTCATCCATGCCACAGGCTCATCTGGCAGTGGCAACTGTTCTGAGTAACACAGATGGATAGGTCATTTCCATAGCAGGGAACTTCCCTAGAGCGACCACTAAAAACCAGTAAGTCAAGGAGATATAAAGTAAAACTCAACAGAGAAAATAAGACAAACACTAAAGCATTTAACCCTGGGGAATCTTGGGAAGGAGAGAGGTGAAAAATAGATAACAGAAGGCAAAGTGGTAGGTTAAAACCTAAAACAGTTACTTTTCTTGTCACTATAACCAATTGAGAGAACAACTTAAAGGAAGTGAAGAAAATTTTATTTCTGCCCATGATTTCAGAGGGTTTAGAACATGCTAGTGTGGTCCCCCACACTTATTCAGAATATCCTGGTGGCAGAAGTGTGCACTGGAGGTTCTTGCAAGACAGAGAGAAGGAATATAGAAGGGACCAGGGAAAGTTAGATCCCTTAGGGGCCCAGGTTGGGCCCCACCATGCTTTTTACCTCCTCCCAGTAATGCCATAGTTTATGAACCTATCGAAAGTCTAAAAGAAATGATTTGCTATAGTATGGATAACCCTCCAAAACTTGTTATAGTTGAATTATCATTGTAGCAATACTGAGGTGAGAACCCTTAAGACATGCTTAGGTCATGATTGTTCTATCCTTGTGGGTGGGATGGGTGTCATTACAAAAAAGGCAAGTTCACCTCCTTGCTGTCTTGCACTTTTACTATAGGATGACACAGAAAGCCTTTGTCAGATGCCAGCTCACTGATACTGAACTTCCAAGTTTTCATATCTGTAAAGAAATTTCTCTTTTTCTAAATTACTCCACTTACGGTATTCTGTTAGAGTAATACACAAATAAGGAGGGCGTGATCTGTGCTTTGACCTTGTATTAGGTTTTAGTCTTGGAATCAGACCAATATGGTGTTATGGAAAAGGGATTTATGCTAGTAGCTGGACCTTACACTATTATGAATGGAACTGAAAACATGAAGGTTCAAAAGGGGCAGTGGGGATACCAGAAAGGGAGTCATCACTTAGTCTTCCTGAAGCACTGGCCAGGTAGGTAAGGAAAATCTTGAAGAGAGTATCTGAGATGACAAGCATGTCTGGCCGCATGGTGAGCCACTTTTTAGGCAGCATCCTAAGGGCACTCTCTGTGTGGGTTCTCAGTTGACCACCCTTAGTGGTCTAGAACTGCTGTTAATCAAGTAAGTAGTATGCAGGAAGACGAGGGGAGGGTTTGGACCAGCTAGAAACTGCCAGGCTGCACTTCAGTTGCTGGATACATTGTCTGACTTTCACAGAGTAATGGGTGTGGCTTTATTTCCACCTCTCAACTCTTATGTACCCTTTTTAGGTCAGCTTCAACCTGGATTCCATCAGGAAATAGAATTCTGGAAAGTAACTTTTAATATAATCAAGCCAACAATATAGTAACCATGCATACTCACCTCTTACTGGACATTCATCCATACTTCTTTTAATTATATCTAACTTTCAAATAAGGTCAATAGTAAAATCGTGCTTCTACCTTCTGTAACATAGAACAACTGAAAATGTGTTAATTTCTCTCAGTAGTAGGTAGTAGTCTATTCAAACTGCCATGTTGTCTTATCTATCTTTGCCTGATGCTTATTTCTCTCTCAAGCAGGTATCATGACAAATTTGATCCTCACTAGCTTAAACAGTGACATGAAAGAATATATAATGAATCATTATTAGCATGTCTTCCATTTGGTAGAAAGGTAAAGGGAGGGAGAAAAAATAAAATTTACATCAAACTAACATAATTATTATAGTTCTTTTTTTCCCCTGCAACCATTATAGTCCTTATTTCTGCAGTTGATCATGTAGCTTTATTTACGTTCCCCCTCTACCAAGCATTTGCCATTTCCTGTGCCCTTAGCATGCACTCACATATTCTTATTTTTTCCATGGTGAAGTAACCTTAACTTTAATTCTTAAATTGCACAAAGGCTTGGGATGGTAATATGAGAAGACTCATATTCCATAAACTGAATCATCTTTTCTACCCAATTAAGATCCTTCTCTATTGAAGTTGCTCTTGGTTATAATTCATACAGGTCACAAATAGCTTCACAACAAACCGCTTCAAACTTGGTGACCTAAAGCAACCACCATTTCTTTGCTCATTATTTAAATTCGTGACATAAGCAGACTGATTTCTGTTGGGTTCTTTAGTCTTCCATTACCTTTTATCCCAGGATGCTTGGGAAGTAAGTGATAACTACATGATCTCCTTTATGCTAGTCAGTCCTCTCAGCTTCATTTTCTGTTTGGCAACCCAGTTTCCCATGATAATCAGGGCTGTTTAATCAGTACTGTTGTCCTCCTATCTGCCTGTTGTTTTCTTGGCCTGAGGAACCAAAATAGCTAGGCAGAAGTCTCAGCTTCTAGTTTAATGAACCACTGTTGTATCCTTTGCTGGAAGCATTCCTGCTCTGGAAACAACAACAAAAAATCTCTATGTGAACTGATTCTGGAGCTACTGGGACAGGAAAAAAATTTTGCTTCTGGATAAGACTTAAAGGAGGCATCATCACATTTTACTTTTTGATTTCTGGGGCTATGATTGCTGAGCCTAGGAGGCGTGTCACCATATGTTAACTCCTTGTTGAGAACATGTACCTCATCCTGGAGGATATTATTTCCACCTAATCATTACCCTACAGTATGCCAAAATGAGTTTTCAAATGTTCAACATTTTATCAGACCACCTGCTTCAGAGTGTGGGGAAGGTAACATTAGTGAATTAATTCCATGTAAAAGAGCCCATTCCCAGGCTTTATTTGTTGTAAAATGAGTTCTCTGGTCCTAAACAATGATGTATAGAATATCATGACAGTGAATGAGGATTTCTCTAAGTCCACAGATCGTAGCTGACAGAAGCATTTTGGACAGGGCAGGGCAGACAAATCCATGTCCACAATAACTGTCTACTCCACTAAGAACAAACCACTGCACTTTCTATGATGGAAATAGTCCATTGTGATCAACCTGGTACCATATAGTACTTGACTCATCTACCCAAGGAATGGGGCTGGACTCTGGGTTTCTGCAGTTGGCTATAGTCAGCTGACTGTAGTCAACTTAGTGTTGGCAAATGGAAATTCATGTAGATGAGCCCATGTATAACCCCCCTCTGGTATCCATTGTCAGATTGTGTATTAGACAATTGGGCAAAGGTAAGCATGGTGATATTGGACGAAGACTAACATTCACAACATTGTGTTCCTTTATCTATCCAATTAGTGACATCCCTGTATTGAAGTTGCTCTTGGTGATTATTCATGTGGATCACAAATAGCTTCTCATTTAGTTATGAATGGTTTCAAAACAAGCCACCTCAAACTTGGTGGTTTAAAGCAACTGTTTATGTTCTCATCATTTTATAGCTGTACTATACTCAGCTCTAATTGTCTTAAGTAGGTCCTCTGGCTGCTAGTTCTTGATATTGCTCATGCAGCTGTAGTAATCTAGAGACTTGGCCACTGCTACATGATCCAAGAGGGTTTTATTTGAATGTCTTTCACCTTAGAATGACTGGATCAGACTTTCCATGCCTCTTTCCATATGCCTAGTCCAGTAGGGTGGCTAGACTATTTGACATGCTGCCTTAGGCCCCCAAAAGAGTGAAGATAGAGACTTATAGGCGTCTTATAGGCTAGTTCCTAGAATCAACACAATATAATTCTACCATATTATATTCATCCAAGTTCTGAGGTCATTTGAGAATTAAAGTACAGAGGAAAGTCAAGTTCACCTTGATGACCAAATTGGGATGCACATGCAGAGGTAGTAAGAATTGTTGGCAGCAATTTTTTCAGACAATCTATCTCACTTTGCCTTTTGAGACAGAAATTTATATTTTTCCCATATTCAAAATACACAGATTTTGCTTTCTGATCTCAACAGACTCATAAAATTATGGCATCAATGCAAATTCCAGGTTCATCGAATCTGTACCAAGTACAAGTGAGTGTGGTTTGTCAGGTGTGGATTCTCTTGGTTTGGACCCTAGTTCTCTTATGAATATTATAAATATTTTCCTTTCATCACTACATTTAGAGAACAGTATTTGTCCTATAGTTGTACTGTCATCAGCTGTGTCAATGAGATTTAATTTCGAGGAGTCCTAACAAATTGTCCCCTATCACACTATTCATCATATAAACGAATGTAAATTTTGGGGCTGGAGAGATGGCTCAGTGGTTAAGCACACTGGTTGTTCTTGCAGAAGACCTGGGTTAGAATCCTAGCACCCACATGGCAGCTAATAACTGTCCATAACTCCAGTCCCAGGGTATCTGACAGCCTCTTCTGACCTCTGCCAGCATTGACATGGATGCACTTACATGCAGGCAATACAGGCATACACATAAAATAAAAGTAATAAATAAAATTTTTTAAAAAGTTAAAAAAATAAACAAATGTAAATTTCTTGTGATGACTAGCCTCTCTTCTCTACTAACAGTACTCTGAGAAGTCTGTTATATGAAGTGATTGCATTTTCTAACATCATTCATAGTCAGTTATGGAATGAGATACGAAAGGAAACTGTTGGAAAGTATTTCCAGCAAAGCTCTTATGTTAGTGTTCCAGATATGGAAAATTGCTTATGAAGAAGAATCTTATTTTGCTTCAAGATTTTGGAAGTTCGAAGTCCACAACTGCAGGCTTCATAAGTTTGGCCCCTGATGAGAGTTGCAGATGGTGGCTTATCATGGCAGGAACATGTATAGGAGCAAACAATCACATTTCCAACAGGAAGTCAGAAAAAGCTTTGTCTTCAAATCCTTTCAATGTGATGTCCAATTCAACCCAAGGTATTCCTAAACCTCTATTCTTAAATGCCATCTCCCACCCCCAGAGTAACCATGCTTGGAAATAAGCTTTTAACACATGAAACTTTGGACATAGTTAGATCATTACCAAGACATAGCAGTTATATTATGGAGAATATACATATTGGTCTCAATAGGAATTAGCCCTCCCTAAAGAAATAGCTATTTTGAAGACTGTGGCAGGAAAAAATATGAAAATAATTGTAATATTTTGCTCTAACAGAAGTTAAAAGGGTGTTTTATTTAAGGATAATTTCATAAGGGTTCGAATTTAACTTAATGAAGGCTAGTCCATTTTTTCCCATGTTGAACAGGTAAATACCTTAGTCATGTAAACTAAAATGAATTTGTATCAAAACCTCACATATTATCCAAAAATTAAGAGAGAATGGATCCTAAACCTAAATGTAAAACTCAGAAGTATGAAAGTACTAAAGAAAACATAAAGAGCCAGGCATTGTAGCACATGTCTGTAATTCTAGCACTGGGGAGGCAGAGATGGGAGGATTACTGTGAGTTCAAGGCCCACCTCATTCCAGACCAGCCAGCACTGCGTGGTGAGACCGTTTCAAAAAGCAAAAATCAAACAAAAACCAAACAATAAAGAAGCAGAAAATAAAAACCAAAGAACCCAATCTTGTATTAGATTAAGATTCTCAGATGTGACATCAAAAACATGATCCACAAAATTAAAAAAAAAATCATTCCTGTCAAAATTCATTTTTCTTTGAAAGACATTGGTAAAGGGTAAAAAGACAAGTTACAAGCTGAAAAGAGCAAATTTCCTGCTATGTATTTCATAAGGGACTTGTGTGTAGAGAAGCGTGGAAAGGGATTGGGCTTTTGTTGCTGGAGCTGTGACTTGAATCCAGAGCCTTTGGATGCTAGAAAAATTCTAGAACAGAAGTAAACCTCCATTCCAGAGGCATTATTAGCTCTTCTGTGCTCTATCACAGAATATATACACTTACACAGAAAGGTAAGTGCTATAGTTTGTATCTGTAAGAACCCCTAAAGCCATGTGTTAAAAGGTTATATCCTCAGCTAGATGTAGTTGGAAGGTAGATGTTGGAACCTTTAAGAGGAGGAGCCTGATGGAAGGAAATTGGGTCACTTGAAGGGGACTCTGAGATGCTGGTCTTTCTCTCTGTTTTTGTGTCCCAGCCTGAGTATGGTGAGCAGCTTGCTCTGCTATGTGTTCCTTACCATGATACACCACCTTGCCATAGACCCAAACAACAGGGCCAGAGGACCATGGGTTGCAACCTCCAAAAATGTGATCATTTTGAAAAGTTGATTATTTTAGGTACTTTGTTGTAGTAACAGAAAACTGACTCTCTCAGTAGCTATAGTCATATTTGTAGTAAAATATTTCTTTGATGTTTTTTTCTTGTATTGGGGATTGAACCTAGGGCCTAGTACATGCCAGGCAAGTAGTCTACCACAGAGCTATACACCAATACCCTCTACTGACATTTAATTAATTAATTAATTGTCTTTTTGAGACAGAGTCTCCATGTAGCCCCAGCTGGCCTGGAAGTCACTATGTAGACCAGGCTGACAGAGATCCACCTGCCTCTGCCTCCCAGGTGCTGGGACTACAGGCGTGCACCATCACACCCGACATTATTTGGTATTTTTGAGACAGAGTCTCCATGTAGCCCCTGCAGGCTTGGAACTTACCTTGTAGATCAGCCTGGACTTCTTCGCAGAGATCCACCTGCCTCTACCTTTGCCTCTGCCTCTGCTGGGATTAAAGGCATGTTCCACTAGCTTGGCCTGACATTTATTTTGGCCTGACAAAATGACACTGTTAACCAGTCTGGATTTGAGCTAGATCTGTAGCCCAGACAGGTCTTGGAGGGCCTGTACAGTCTTACTTTTATATTATCATACTAATTTTCATTATTTTCTTTTTTGATTTATTTTTATTTTATGTGTATGAATGTTTTGCCCATGTGTGTAAGTGCACTCATATGTATAATGTCTGGAGAGGTCAGAAGAGGGCATCAAATACCCTGAAATGGGAGTTACAGGCATTTGTGATCTTCTGTATGGATGCTGGGAACCACACCCAGGTCCTCTGCAAGAGCAGCCAGTTCTCTTAACCCTAAGTCATCATCTCCCCAGCCCTGCATTACTTTCTTTTAAAAATATTTTAAAGTTAAAAAAAATTCTAGTATGTACCTAGATCCTAAAAAGATTTTAAAATGCATTGTTTCGTTTAGTCTTCATAATAATCCCATGAACTATGTTCATACAATGAGGAGGCTGAAGCTTTCAGCTTAGATTTTTAAATAAAATGCCAGATTAAGACACTTTAATGATATGCAGTCGAATATTTTCATCATGCATCATATTTTAGTTTCATAGCACTGGTAATTCTATAAACAAACACAGCTTTATTAGAATTTTATGAGAGACATCTTACAACAAAGGACTTAACAGACATCTACTCAATATTCTACCCAAGTACCAAAGAATAGCTTTTCTAGTCAGTATCCCATGGAAGTTTCTCTAAAATTGACCACATACTGGGTCACAAAACAAACCTCAACAAATATAAAAAACTGAAGTAATTTCATGTGTTCTATCAGACCACAATCAGTAAAGCTTAAAATCAACATCAAAGAAGCTCTAGTAAGTACATGAACTCATGGAGATTGAACAACACATTCCTGAATGATGAATGGGTCAAAGAAGAAATTATGAAAGAAATTAAAGTGATCCTGGAACTAAATGAAAAGACTCATACAACACAACAAAAACCTCTGGGATACATTGAAAGCAGTCCCAAGAGGGAAGTTTATAGCTCCATGTGTCTACATTAAAAGTTAGCAACATACTCTGTTCCAAAGGCCAAAACTGTCAAAAGACCTCTTCAGAGGGAAGAATGTTGGAGGGGAGGGGATGGGCATGAATTTGATCAAAGCACCTTATATACATGTATGAAATTCTCAATAAAGTTTTTGTAAAAGTAAAAAAAAAAAAAGAAAAAAATCAGAAAGAACACAAATAAATGACTTAGCATTGAAACTCAAGATCTGGAAAGGCAAAAAGAAATGAAACCCAAACCCAGCAGATGAGAAGAAATAACAAAAATCAGAGCAGAAATTAATGAAATAGAAACAAAGAAAATACAAAGAATCAATGAATCTAAGAGCTAGTTTTTTGAAAAGCTAAACAAGATATACAGACCCATAGCCCAGTTAACCAAAAAGCAAATCCAAGTTAACAAAATTAGAGATGAAAGGGGAAACATCACAATAGACACCAAAAAATCCAGACTATTATAGGAGAGTACTTTAAAAACTTACACTCTATTAAATTTGAAAATCTAAAAGAAATGGGATGAATTTCTAAATTTATGGAATCTACCAAAATTAAACCAGACGAGATAAACAGTTTAAACAAATCCATAGCAAATAAGGAAATTGCAACAAAAATACAAAACTTCCAACTAAAAAAAGCCCAGGCCCAGGTGGGTACACAGTAGAATTCTACCAGACATTCAACCAACACTTCTTAAAATATTCAAAAACATAGAAATAGAGGGAGAACTCCCAAACTCCTTCTATGAAACCCACATCAGATAAGACAGGTAAGACACAACAAAAGGAAAACTTTAGACCCATATCCTTAACAAATCTATTAGACACAAAGATTCTCAACAAAATATACACAAACCACATACAGACTCACATTCAAAAAATCATCCACCATAATCAAGTTGATTTTATTGCAGAGATGTAGGGATGGTTCAATATATGTAAGTCAACAAATGTTATAAAACATGTAAGTGGACTTAAAGACAAAAATCACATGGTCATCTCAGTAAATGCAGACAAGGCCTCTGACAAAATACAACATGCATTCATGTTAAAAGTCCTAGAGGAATTGGACTGGAGGGAAAATACCTCAACATAGTTAAAGCTATATACAACAGATGCATAGCCAACATCATTCTAAAAGGAGAAATATTTGAAGCATTCCTATTAAAATCAGGAACCAGACAAGGCTGTCCACTGTCTCCACTCCTTTTTAATATAGTGCTTGAAACTCTTGCTAGGGTAATAAGACAGGAGAAGGAAATTAAAGGAGTACTAATGGGAAAGAAGAGGTCAAATTACCACTATTTGCAGATGATATATTGTATATAAGAGATCCCAAAAATTCCACCAGAAAACTGCTAGAAATGATCAATACTTTCAGCAAAGTGGTAGGTTACAATATCCACTTACAAAAATCAATAGCCTTTCTACATACCTACCAATAATAAGTAATTGGAGAAAGTACTCATGGAAATCCTCCCATTCAAAATAGCCTCAAGAAATATCTATGAACAAACCTAACCAAAGACATTAAAAATTTCTACAATGAAAAAACTTTAAATCTTTAAAGAAGAGCTAGAGGAAGATACCAGGAGATGGAAGGAACTCCCACACTCATGGATTGGTACAATTAATATTGTGAATGTGATGATCCTACCAAAAGCAATCTATAGATTCAGTGCAATGCCAATTAAAATCCCCATTACATTCTTCACAGAACTAGAGAAAAACCACCCTAAAATTCATATGGAATCACAAAAGACCCTCAGTAGGCAACACAATCTTGAACAAAAAGAACAATTCTGGGGGATCACCATACCAGATCTCAGATTATATTACAGAGTTACAGTTAGAAAACAGCATGGTACTGGCACAAAAACAAGCACGTAGATAAATGGAACATAATTGAAGATCCAAACCTGAGTACATGGAATTTCAACCACTTGATATTTGACAAAGGGGCCAAGAACACACACTGGAGGAAAGACAACATCTTCAACAAACGATGTGGGCAAAAATGGATCTCCACCTGTAGAAGAATGAAACTAGATCCTTATCTTTCACCTTGAACAAAAATCAACTACAAATGGATCAAATACCTCAATATGAAACCTAGAACTCTGAAACTGCTAGAAGAAAACATAGGCACCTACAAGACGTAGGTATA
This sequence comes from Nannospalax galili, assembly GCF_000622305.1. Classification (NCBI taxonomy): domain Eukaryota; kingdom Metazoa; phylum Chordata; class Mammalia; order Rodentia; family Spalacidae; genus Nannospalax; species Nannospalax galili. The sequence continues at coordinate 8,631,410 of NW_008360322.1, read as the reverse complement.
GGAAAGGACTTTCTAAATCAGATATCAGTTGCTCAGGAATTAGGTTCAACAATCAAGAGGGACCTCGTTGAACTAAAAAGCTTCCATATAGCAAAAGAAACAACCAAGGCAGTGAAGAGGAAATCCATAGAGTGGGAGAAAATGTTCACCTGTTACACATCTGACAGAGGATTAATATCCAGAATATATAAAGAACTCAAAATACAAAGAAACAAACAAACAAACAAAATATGACCCAATTAAAAGATAGGCTAAGGACCTGAAAAGAGAGTTCTCAGATGAAGAAATAAAAATGGCAAAGAAACACATTAAAGAGTGTTCAACATCCTTAGTAATTAAAGAAATGCAAATCAAAAGCACTTTAAGATTACATCTTACCCCAGTCAGACTGGTTAAGATCAAGAGAATAAAAGACACCAAATGCTGATGAGGATATGGAGAAAGGTGAACACTCATTCACTGCTGGTGGGACTGCAAATTCATGCAACCATTATGGCAAGCAATGTGGAGAACTCAAAAAACTAAAAATGAATCTACCATATGATCCTGTTATACCACTCCTTGGCATATACCCAAAGGACTCATCCTACTGCAGAGATACCTGTACATCCATGTTTATAGCTGCTCTTTTCACAATAGCTATGAAATGGAAACAACCTAAATGTCCCTCAACTGATGAATGGATAATGAAAATGTGGTACATTTTCACAATGGTGTTCTACTCAGGGGCGAGGAAAGACAAAATTATGAATTTACAGGTAAATGTGTGAAACTAGAAACTGTTATACTAAATGAAGTAACACAGACTCAGAAAATCAAGTAGTGGCGTATCTTCTCCCTCATCTGTGGATCTTAACACCAAATCCTTATAAGTGCATATATATTCTGATGTAACAGCAGGGACCAGGAAAATGGAAAGGAAGCACAGAGACAAAAAGAAAGAGCCTGATAGAGAGGGCTAGTAGGAAACAGGTGTTACCAAGGGGAAAATGGTATAAATGGGGAAAATTGGGGATCTTTAACTTGGAAGGGAAGAAGGAACTCAAGGGGGGGGGATAATAGGAGATAGATATTATCAAGGGGAAATGGGAGTACTCAAACTGGGGAGGTAGGAGGGAGGTTAGACAGGGAGAGTAGGAGGAGAGATAAATAAATCTTAGGTGAAATAAAATGCCAGCAGGGTATGTACTAACTCACCTCCCCTCCCCCCACAAAATACACATACAGTATTTGAACATGAGTGTGTGCGTATAGCTGAAGGTTTTATAAGAAGGGATACAGTGCCAGACAGGAGGAACCTTAGAGTTATGGGTCTGGGTAATCTAAAAGACTCCCCAAATAACACAGGCTATTGCCACAGCCCTGGATTACCTCCTAGAACTTGAAGATAAGACCCTACTGTTGAAGACAGGATGTACTTCAGACACAGGACTTGGAGCAATGGGGTTGGAACTGATCTGGAAACCTTCTCCATGAAGACTAGTTCTCATAGTTCTAGAGGATATTATGCAAGCTGCTAAGGGAGAAAATCAATCAATGGTCCAACTCAGCCGAAAAAGCTCAATAATCACAATGTTTGGCACAGCAAACTATCTCTATTGGTGCAGTGGTGTACTTTATCTAGAGGATAACCAATAGCTATCTAGTTGGACTATAAGCCCTCAATGGGAGAAAACTCATGGGTGGCACTGTGAAAAAAAAAAAGTGAAACACACATGGCTGGAGATATCATGGATCCTAGAGAAAACCTGTCATATCTCTAGACAAATGAAATTTCTTACTGTATGCTAAATATTGGTCCTTATATTTACAGGCAAGAATACCATATTCCACTCATAAAGGAAGCTTCTTTTTGAAACAGATAGAGGCTATTCCAGAGTTCCACAACTTACCTCCTAGACAGAGAATATATGTCTGAGAGACGCCTAGTCCTAAGTGACACATCTACAGTGGCACCTCTACCCCTAAGGTTCACGGAACAAGGTGGAACAGGAGGTAGAGAGACTATTGCAACATCCCTTGACTCTCACCAACAAAACCTCCTCATAACAATAGAATGTGATGCACACAGAAGGCCATAACTGGACAAGTGTTAGAGAATATAGGACTATAGAGTGGATGTCCTTGGATAGGACTTCTATATTAAACCTCATCCACCCATGTCTCAGGGACCATTGTGGATAAGGGACAGAAAGATTGTAAGAGCCAGTTTTTGTGCATGAACATAAGGAAACAGAGGCTTTCAGGCCTCTGGGAACTTGCTCATATGAACTTACAACAATGGTGTCAATATGCACAAGACCCGTGCTGACTCAGTCAGATAAAATCCCAACAAAGAACTGGGGAAATGGGCAGCAGGCCCCAACCCTACCAGAGGAACTATTGGCAACTGATTACCATGGGGTGAGGGAGAGTAGATCTTCTTTCAGGGAGTGACTCTAGATAGGCTGAATAGACTCCAGTGGATGAACTTACGCTGAGGTACATCAGGGTACAAATGATTGACTGGATAGGCCGTAACACATATGACAGAATGCATGAAATCCAATGGGGGGGGGTCTATGGGATGTGGGGATGAGGGAAGGGTCTAAATTTGATTAAGATCTATTATATGAAATTCAAAAAACTCAATAAAATATTAAAACACTTGTATATGCATATATTTAATAATGAGATTTTCCAATATTTTGGGTTTTAGATAAGAAAAATTGGTAGTGTTAGAGGTATTTTATTCCTAAAATCATGCTTGTTTTTAAAATAAAGAAAGCCAACTTGTGCAACATGACCACCCAACCAGCAGTCCTTTTGTACTTATAAATATCTAAGACAAGTAAACAGAATGTTAATCCTTGGCAAATTATCTGTTGCTTTTCTTTAACTTTAAAATCACAGTGGTAGGCATTAGTAGCCCTCAGTAAATCCTTTAATCCTGTCTGGGTCTTTATAATAGGGATTCAACAACAGTAATATTTTATATCCTCTTGTTAGATTAAAATGTTTGTCTTGGTTCTTGTGAGCTAGGCATCACTTCCTTAATTTATCACTTTAGAAACCACATTACATCTTCACCCACCTTCATAGGGAATAGAATGCGCTTTCTTCTTTTGAGTGGGATACTGCTCTCCACATGTGGGGAATCTCTGTCAGATGTGAAGCAAAGCTTCACTACATGTTCCTCATAAAGGAAATTAATTCTGTTCTTAGCCTACTTCACAGAATACCAACAGACTATAATTTAGAAAAAGGCATGCTATTTATATTGACAAAGTTTTAGTGTAGAGAGGTTGCTCCAGTTAACTTGCTGATTTCTATGGGAAAGGGCCTTGTCTAGTGCATAATTCAGGTAAGATAGCAGCAAAGGAATGTACTGGCCAACGACTCCAGAGAGGAGTCGTGTAGGAACCAAAATATTCTATGTAAAATGTATGATATTCGTAATGCTTTTATTTAATATTTAATAAGCCCAGTCCTGAGGGTTAGTCTTTGAAACACAGGTTCAGCTACACAACTGGCATTTCTGGATGCCATAATTAGAGCTGTCAAAACGATTTCTTTTAAAATAGGATGAGAGGGAGCTCAAGTGCTTGCTGTCTAGAGTTGTACCAGCATTATTTGATGTGAACACAGATTCCCCAAAAGGTAAAGCTAAAAATACATTTATGGTAATGACAGAGCTCCATATAACATACATTTACATGAGCACAAACAAACCAAAAAGGGTTACATATTTTTTCAAGGCTAATATTGAGATCTTTGCTTTTTAATCATTTAGATATTTATGAATAAACATGTATAGCTAAAATATATGAAGAAACAGAAAAATCTTTCTGAAATTATGTCAGAGGCTCAAAATAATGGATGAACGTGCACTGAAGGACATCTGGGTACAAATGCTTGACTGGATAGGACTTAACATATGACAGAATACATGAGGTCTGTCCAGTAGTGAGGGGCTGTAGGGTGTGTGAATGGGGGAGGACACAAAACTCAATAAAAATGTTTTTAAAAATTATTATAATGCTGAATATGGAAAATAAATTGGGTTACATGTGAAGAACCCCACACTAATGATTCAGTTTTGGTCACTGTGCTCACTAGAATTGTTTTTAATTTTTATCTCAGAACTACATGAATTGTGAAAGTGAAGTGGGAAATGGCTCACAGTCTTCAAATCTTTTTTTGTAAAACATGATCCTGGGTGATTAAAATTAGAATCTGCTCTTCCTGTTTTCACAAATGAAACCCTCAGTGTGCATCTCTGTGACCCCATCACTCAGCCACATATAACTACAGTGCTTCACAATCTGTAGTTCTTGCACCAAAATTTCTTTCTTCTTTTTCAACTTGTTTGCCCACATATTAGAAAAAAATCACATTTTTAGTCTTTGCCACCCCAAGGGTAACTTTTACCTGTTTTTATTATAAGCCAGGCCCCTGATTTATCAGATTGAAACATTCTGATGGAAATTCTCCAGCATGTTTGGTGGTAACATCACAAACATTATGCCAATGATGGCTTTTTCAACTCTTTTTAGGTAGGACATGAGTGACAAAATATATATAATAATACCAAAAAGTGCACTTTCAGGCTGTCTGATTTGCTCAAAAGTCAGGAAGAGCAAAGAGAAATTGGGGCCTAGCCATATTGGTACACACCTATAATCCCAGCACCTAAGAGGAAGGAGGTGTAACAGTTTGTGGCAGGGGAAGGGTTGGGGAGAGGGAGGGAAGGAAGGAAGGAAAGCCAGAGAGAGAGAGAGACAGAGAGAGAGAGAGAGAGAGAGAGAGAGAGAGAGAGAGACAAAGACAGAGACAGAGAGACAGAGAGAGAGAATTTGATATGAATTATCAGTCCCTGAAATATGCTGAATTTGAACTATCTTCTAGGAAAAGACCAAATTTATTGCTTAACTGTTTACACTGTTCTTTCCCCAATTACTCCCTTGACTTCTTTGCTAGCTCAGTGTGGAAGATGGACTAGCTAATGCCATTGCATTTAGATTGTAGTTTGTCAACTCCACTCAGGAGAATATTATAAAAAAATGAAACAGGATTAATGGAAGAGGGGGCATTTAACAGTTACATTAACAGGTATACCACTCAAAGGAGGCCCAACAGAACCTCAGTCAGGCAGCTGGTGCTGTCTCTAGGCAAGGAAAGACTTCTCTGAATAGTTAGTGAGGCCCAGACCCTAACATTCTGTGGTCACTATCAGGGGTCTTTCTAAGTGGGAGGAGTTCTTGCTGTTTCCTGGTGTGCTTCATGAAAAATTTATGTAGACCAAACATACATGACTAGGAAAGAAAAAAGTGGTCACTGGTTTCATTCTCCTGCTGACATGGTTGGCTTCAGTTGTCAAACTGACACACCTGGGAAGTAGGAACCTCAACTGGAGAATTACCTTTATTGTATTGGTGTGTAACCATGTATGTGAGGCATTTTCTTGATCGTTGAGTGATATGGGAAAGCCCAGCCCAATGTAGGTGGGTTGTATAAAAAACTGGGCCTGGTTTGGAGTGATGGCTAAGTGGTTAAGGACACTGGTTGTTCTTGCAGAAGACCCAGGTTTGAATCCCAGCACCCGCATGGCAGGTAACAATTGTCCTAACTCCAGTTCCAGGGGATCCGACAGCCTCTTCTGTCCTCTGCAGGCATTGCATGACATGGATGCACTTACCTACATGCAGGCAATACACACATACACATAAAATAATAATAATAATAAAAATGGGCTTAGCACAGGCCAGAGGAGAAAGCACTAAGCAGTATTCTTTCATGTTCTGTGCTTCAGTTCCTGCCTCTAGGTTCCTGTCCTTGACTTCTGTTTATGGACTGTGAGCTTTAAGTTCAAGAAACCCTTTTCTCCTCAAGCTGGTTTTTGTCATGGTGTTTATCATAGGCAAGAGAAAGCAAACTAGGACAGTTGCTGTGATAAACATCATGACCAAAAGCAATATAGAAGAGGAAAGGATTTATTTGACTTACACATCCAGGTCTCAGTCCATCATTGGGGGAAGTCAGGATAGGAACTCAAGCAGGAACCGGAAAGCAGAAATCATGGAGGAGCATTGCTTGCTGGGTTGCTCCCAAGGTCACATTTAGTTAACTTCCCTATACAGTCCAGGGCCACCTGCTTAGGGATGGTGTCCCCCACAGTGGGCTGGGTGCTTTTGAATCAATTACTAATCAAGACAGTTCCCCACAGACATGTCCACAGGCCAATCTAATCTAGATAATTCCTCAGTGGGGACTTTCCTCTCAGGTGACTCTAGGCTGCAGAAGTTGACAATTAAAGCTCGCCACGACACTGGTCACAATACTCTCGTAAACAGGAGGTCGCAGGAGAGAAGAGGGGCATGAGGGTGGTTCAGCAAGAAGGAGGTCTCAGCCTCTTAAGAACTGTCTCCAGATCCAATTTCTAGACTATCTAGCCTTTTTTTGAGTCAGCAGAGTCCTTCATAAAATATTCATGGTAGAACATTTTTAGTGAAATCATTAAAGTGATTTTTAAAAAGTGAATTTTCTTATACACATCCCAAAGAGCAGCGTCCTCACCAGCACAGTGTGCCTGGGAGGTTGTACATATTCTGGAGAACTTTAGGAATCTCTCTGGAATTGTACCCAGAATCCAGATAACAGCTTTTTAAAATATTCTAAGGGATAAGAAAATGAATTTTTGATTGTTAATTTTGATTTATTTATAGTAAGAATAAAAAAACAAAATCAATAAAATTTTACTGTGAAAATGTGGTGACAAAATTATCATTTGCTTCTTTTGAGTTAAAAAGAAAATCCATGTGTAGTGTGTATTCATTGCTGTGAATATTCATTGTGGTGCTGCAGATGGTACATATGGTAGTTCTAGCCTAGCCTGTCTGCCCTGCTCAGTGGACTCACTAAGCAATTGTTCAAAAAAAAAAAAAAATTCAAACACTTGGCAATTTTTGTGTGCCAGGCCTAGTTGCCCACACAGCCTGAATTCTTCATGAAAGATTCCACTGATTTTAAAGAAAAAGTCACTATCTACATTACTTATGAGTCTTGTGCTTAGACATTGTAACATAGTAGGATTTGGAGGACATTGCTAACTAGTTTCATTATTGTTTAATTTTTTTATAACACTAAATTTCTTTGGCTAAAGTTTTACTTTAAATTTTTAAAATTAAATTAATTTTTTTTATTTCATTATGCATGGTTCTCAAGTAATTTTAATATCCTTGAAAATGTCTTAATATAATTTTAAACTATTTTTTAATTGATTTTTTTGTGTATTTCACACAGAACATCCCAAACAATCTTAATCATCTTTATACCCCCATCCCAAATGGCACCCTCCCATAGACTCCACACCCCCACTGGAGCCTGTACACTCTGTCATCCCTGTTACTGCCCACTGTGTTGTCGGTGTCCCGAGCCATTCCCCAGTGCAAGTCCATCTGCTGACTCTAGTCAGCCTATCTAGAGTTCCTTTTTTTAGGAAGATCAGCTCTTCTTCATCTAGCAGCAATCAGTTGCCAACATTCCTTCTGATAAGATTGGCGTGTGCTGTTAATTTTCCCAGTTCTATGCTGGGTTACTGTCTGCCTGAGTTTGCATGGGACTTGTGTATACTGACATCATTGCCATAGAATCATATGAACAGGTTCCCAGGAGCTTGTAGGTCATGCCCATCCTCCCTGGCTCTTACAGTCTCTCCACCCCCTCTTCTGCAATGGTCTCTGAGTCTTGGGTGGATGAAGTTTAATAAAGGGGCCCTGTCCAAGAACCTTTGTTTAGTAGATTCTTGATTTCTACGCTTTGGGCATTTGTGACCTTTTTGTGTTCCTGCCCCTCCGCTGCATGAGGGAGCTTCATTATTTAGAACTGATTCCTTAGCGTCCTCTTCTTCATCCCTGTTCTATGTTCCATGAGCCTTGTAGAGGTTGCATTGCAGATGTGTCCCATAGGCCTGGGCAATTTGTAGACAATGTCCTTGTGTGAGCAGATGTGGTACTTGATATTAGTCTCTGACTGCTGCAAAGTGAGAATCTTTGATGAGTGGTGACTGGGAGATTTGTCTGTAAATATAAGGATGCATATTTTGCACATTGTAAGAAATCACATTAGTCTAGCAATGTGACAGTTTTGGGGTTTTCTCAAAGATCTATGAACACTCTGGCCATATGTATTAGGTTATGTTACAGTATCATCTTTTTTTTGAGGCTATTGTGAAAGGCAGTTTTTCCATGAACTCTTTCTTTGCTTGTTATTGGAATATAGAAAGGCTACAGACTTGTAGATTAATTTTGTAATCTGACACTTTCCTGAAATTTTAATCATTTCTAGGAGTTTTCTGGTGGAATATTTGTGTCTCTTAGATCTAATACCATATCATCTGCAGAAAGGGATAATTTGTCCTCTTCTTTTCCAATTATTACTCCTTTAATTTCCTTCTCTTTTCTTACTGCTCTTGCAACAGTTTCAAACACTATGTTAAAATGGAGTGGAGACAATGGACAGTCTTGTATGGTTCCTGATTTTAATGGGAATGCCTCCATTTAGAATGATGTTGGCTGTGGGTTTGTTGTATATGGCTTTAATTATGTTGAGGTATGTTCCCTCCAGTCCAATTCCATCTAGGACTTTGAACATAAATGCATGTTGAATGTTGTCAAAAGCCTTCTCTGCATCTATTGAGATGACCATGTTGTTCTTTGAGTCCATTTGTATGATTTATGATGCTCATTGACTTATGTATATTGAACCATTCCTGCATCTCTGGAATAAAGTCATTTTGATCATGGTGGATGATCTTTTTGATGTGTGTCTGTATGTGGTTTTCAGGTATTTTATTGAGAATTTTTGCATCTATGTTCATTAAGGATATGGGTCTATAGTTTTCTTTTTTGGTTGTATCTTTACCTGGTTTTGGTATTAGAGTAATGCTAGCCTCATAGAAGGAATTTGGAAGTTCTCCCTCCATTTCTTTCTTTTTGAATAAATTAAGTAGTACTGGATATAGATCTTCTTTAAATGTCTGGTAGAATTCTGCTGTAAATCCATCTGGTCCTGGGCTCTTTTTAGTTGGGAGGTTTTGTATTCCTGTTTGAATTTCCTTAAGTGTTATGAGTCTGTTTAAGTTGTTGATCTCTTCCTGGTTTAGTTTTGGTGATTCCCATGCTTTTAGACACCCATCCATTTCTTTTAGGTTTTCAAATTTAGTAGCATATAGGTTTTTAAAATAGTCCCTCATAATGTTCTGATTTTTTGTGTGTCTGTTGTGATATTTCCCTTTTCATCTGATTTCTGTTTGCATTCTTCGTATAACTGTGTGGTTCCACACAGATTACACCTTTATTAAGTTTCTTTCTGTTACCCTTTGGGTATAGTAGTTTTTTTCAGCTCTTTGTTTTGTTTCCAGAACTCTTTGAAGGACTGCTTTTGTAGACATGAATTCTTTCAGCCTATATATGTCATGGAAGATTTTTCTTTTCCCTTCAACTATAATAGACATTTTGGCTGGGTAAAGTAATCTGGGTTGGCATCTGTGATCATTTAGAACTGGGATTACTTTGGTTCAGGCTCTTCTGGCTTTCATAGTTTGCACTGAAAAGTCAGCTGTAATTCTGAATGACTTTTCTTTATATGTGACTTGTTGTTTTTCTTTTGCAGCTTTCAGTATTCTCTCTTTGTTCTGTATGTTTAATGTTTTTACTATGATGTGCTGTGGAGAGTTTCTTTTCTGGTCCTGTCTATTTGGTCTTCTATGTGCTTCTTGTATTTGTATTGGCATGTCTTTCTTTAATGTTGGGAAATTTTTTTCTACAATCCTGTTGAAGAACTGGTGCATATCATTATCCTGAGATGCTTCTCCTTCCTCTATGCTGATGATTCTTAGGTTTGGCCTCTTTATGGTGTCACATAATTCCTGCATATTCCATTCTTGTGTTTTCTTAAATTTTTCATAATCTTTCCTTGAGTGGTCTAATTCGTCCACTTTATCTGCCAGTCTTGATATTCTGTTTTCCATTTCATCCATCCTATTGGTTAGGCTTTCTCCTGTCATTTCTAATTGGCTTATTGAGTGTTTCACTTCCTTCTTCATTTCAGCCTGAGTATTCTTCAATATTTCTAACTCTTATGAATTCATTCAGAAGTTTATCCTTATCTTCTTTCAGTTCTTTAATTTCATTGTGTGTTCTTTAAATTCATTGAATTCTTTTTTCATGTTTATAATTGTTATTTTGAATTCCATGTCCTGTGTTATCTCTAGGGGTTTCTCATTGTACCTCTCTACAGGACTTGGTGGGAATATATTATTTGGGTTTTTCATGTTATTATCTTTTCTCTATGACTTTGACATGTGAATTTCTTTTGTTGTTTCTGATTCTTATGCGAGACTCAAGCCTTCCTTTGTTGAGTTTAGGTCTGCTTCTGTTGGTTAACTTATGTGCCTTTGTGGTTTACTTGTTGGGCATGAAAGATGGTTGGTCTAGGCTTCAGGTTCTCTCTTTTGATATTATATTGGAAGGGCCAGATGGCTTTAGTCTTGCTGCTCAGGAGTTATGACAGAGCCCCAAGTGAGATGAGGATCACATGCTGTCAGTCTTTCCCCTAAGGTCTGGATCCCTCTAGTCAGCAGGCACAGTATAATTTGAAAGGATTGTTAGGTAGAGGTAGGATTCAGGACCCTCAGACAGTCAGGGAAGGAGGCTGGTCTCAGGAATCCAGGTTTTGGGTGGGACAGGGAGGGATGAAGGCTGCTCTCAGATATGCAAAGGCGAGGTAGGGGAGGGAACAGGCTTCGAGGGCTCCAGGGGACTAGACTGATAAATTGGGTTGGTCTGGATACAAAGGATCAGGAAGCAGTGGGAAATCTGGAACAAGAGGGTAGTCCAGAGATCTGGGATGCCAAGAGAAAAAATGGGCCAGTGCTCACAGCAGGAGGAGAGACAGGGTGGGGGAGCTAAATTTTAAAAAAAATTAAATCCAGATTTTTTTTTTAAAGTCTGAAAAATTGACTTACATTTTTATGGTATTTAAAACAGTTTAAAAAAATTGTGTGAATGTGTGGACATCAGAAGACAGCTCTGGGAAGCAGTTCTCTCCTTTCGCCATAAGATCTCTGTGTCAAACTCAGGTTGTCTTATGTGACAAGTGCCTTTACCTGCTGAGCATCTCACCAGTTTTCATGGTCATTTTGTTTCACAGTCATCTTGTATTATAAACTCACATCTTCAATAATCCAGTCTATGATAATGAACTAGTTTCTTGGGTCTTATACCTCATTAGACAGCTTACCACTTAGATACAGTTTACAGACATTTTTTCTTCTTTAAGCCTTCTAAAGAATTCAAAGAACCCTGCCTTGATGTAAGTTGTTTTTTTTTTTTTTTTTTTTTTTTTTTTTTGAGACAGAGTCTCCCTGTAGCCTCAGCTGGCTGAGAACTCACTTTGTAGACCAGGGTGGCCTTGAACTCATAGAGATCTGCCTGCTCTGCCTCCCTAATGCTGGGATTACAGGTATGTGCCACCACACCCTGCTGATGTAAGTTAATTTGTATATACGAGCTTCTTTTAAACATGTCAAAGTGTCCAAGGAACAATTTTTTCTTACAGATGCTATAATCAATAATTTTTATGCTAACCTGAAACATAAGCTACAAAACAATGTCTCAGGCTGTAGCTGGTGCAGCTGTTAAAGGCTCAGACTCACCACTGAAAAGACAAGAACAATAATGTGACTTTACCAGTTGATGCTGGCCAAACTTGATGCAGGACATATGGTAATGTTACAGTGTCCTTTGCTTTAAGCAGTCTTGCCCTACTCATCTTCCTTTTTATCATGCTCCTCATTGTCCACCTTGTTCCCCCTCCTCTTTTTCCTTCTCCTCCTCCTCTTCCTCCTTGTCCCCTTTCTCCTCTGCTGGAATCTCACTATGCAGTCTAGGATGACTTTGAACTCATAATCCTCCTGCTTCAACCTCTATTGATGTAGTCTTTTCTATAAGAACAAATAATAGATTCTAACTCTCCTTTCTTTCTCTGAATCTGGCTTGTTACCTATTACCAAGAATTCTGGCTCAGGAAATTGTCAGTGAGTTTTATACCTGACCTGCCCAAATCACCATTTTAACCATCAACCTTTGGGATCTGGGCATGACCATATTCAAACCTCAGAGGTTCTCTTTACAGCCTTCTTATCTGAAGTCTAGACTGCATAATGCACATCTCTTACCCTCACCCCTGAAATTTTACCTAGGTCTTGCTAAAGGCCCTGAAGGATTGGGTGACTGTGCTGCACACCCAGGCATGTAGCTGCATTTACTGGAGAAAGCTAGAGGCAAATTACCTAGCTGTGTAGTGATGCATCACTCCTCACTTGGGAGCAGTGCACAGAGCCCAACATAGCTGCCTCTAGTAATGGGCCCAGCTCTTGGAATGTGGGCTTAGAAGATGAATTTTTGAGGTGAAGTACCAGAATTTGCATGGTCTGATGGGAGCTAGGATCCAAACTGTTAGGCTTCAGGTGAATGTGAATGGTAGACCATTGGCTTCTAGCTGGGTCCTTTGCATCAGCATTCTGTGTTTGGTGAGTCACTTGTCTCAGGAGGCTTGTCTCCTACTGAGCCTCTGTGCTTTCTCAGCCTGCTTTGCCCTTCTCTTTCACATACTAAGGTAGTCACTGACAGAAGAGTGACTATTACCTCTGTCTACCTCTAATCATAATCCCATGTTCCATTTACAAAGTACCTGATCATCAGTCCTATGGGAGGTCGTAGATGGGGCATGGGTCTATGTGTGCTAGTTGCTTCAGTTTTGCCACACAATCCTGCAACAAATTGCTATCTAATAGAATTGGAGGGTTATGATAAGCTATTTAATATAAATAATATCAGGCTAGTGACTTATGGATTAATGTTTTTCCCAAAATTCCACACTTTAATTTACAAACATTGCTAACAGCCAGGCATGGGAGTACATGCCTTTAATCCCAGGACTCGGGAAGCAGAGGCAGGTGGATCTCTGGTCTACATAGTGAGACTGAGACCAGCTGGAGCTCTAGGAAGAACCTGTCTCAAAAACAAACAAACAAACAAACAAACAAACAAACAATAACCCCCCCACCACTAACTGTCACATAGGAGAGTCTTACTTTAAATAAAATAAAAATTTCTGACTTCTCTTTAAAAAATTAGAAGATATGGTCTCCCTGGGTCCATATTCTTTTTAAATTAGGACTTCTATATTAGACCTCACCCATCCAAGGCTCAGGGACCACTGTAAGAGCCAAGGGTGTTGGATGGCCACAAGGAAACAGTTTTCCAGGTTTCTGAGAACTTACTCATATGCACTTACAGCAATGGTGACTCAATATGCCTGAACATATATGACAGAATGCATGAAGTCTTTGGAGGGGCTATGGGAGAGTACAGATATGGGAGAGAGCCTAAATATGATTAAGATAGATTGTATGAAAAGCTTAAAAATTCAATTTTTTATTGATTTTTTGGGGGAATTTCATATAATATATTTTGATTATATTTAGACCCTGTCCCCCATCTGTACCCCTCTTAATGCTCTCTGCCCAATATCATGTTCTCTGTCATATATATTGAGGGTTATTGAGTCAAATTTATGTCCCCAAATGCCTTTCTGTGTGGGTTCATTTATTGGAGCTTGGATAACTTATCTAGTGTTGCACCCTTTAAGAGAACCAACTCTCTCTCCTAGCAGCTATCCATTGCCAACAGTGTCTCAGTCTTCCACTTTTGTGCTGGGATTTTGTCTGGTTTGAGCTTGCATGGGTCTTGTGCATGCTGCTACTATTGCTATGAGTTCATATGAGTAAGTTCCAAGCTGTTTGGAAAGTTGTTTCCTTGTAGTCATTCACTACCTCTGGCTCTTAGAATCTCTCCACCAGCTTTTCCCTAGAGATCCTTGAGCCTTGGGTGGCAGAGGCCCATATTATTCATGTAGCAGTCAAATGGGGCTGGTGTTGCCTATCTCTGTAGTACAAAATCACTCTTTAGTTTCCATCTTTCCTTGGCCTATGGTAGTCATTTGTGCTACCTCCAGCTCCTGTTGTCATTTGAACTTGTAGCTTTTGCTTTGTAATTGCACATAACTCTGTTAGCCAAAGGAGGTACTGAGAAAAGTCTTTTCTTGCTTCTGACAGCATTCTTTGCATTGCTTTCTGTAGGTAACATGTTACTCTCACCATGCCCACCTAACCAAAATGGAATTTACAAAAATTTTTTTCGTCTAGAATTGTTTCAGTTTTTATTGTGAATATGAAACTGGTTTAGATGTATGGGTATTTTAGGCAGCAGTTGATGACACTTCAAGGCAGTGGGACCTAGTGATAATTACCTGAAACCATGAGTGCCAATAAGGATATGTCTAATTTTCCTTTGTTTGGTCCACTGACTGTTCAAGAATATATTGATTAATTTATACATATTTATAAATTGTCCAGTTCTTTTTAGTTTTATAACATTGTAGTCAGAAAACATTGTATATGATTTTAACTTCTTAAATTTATTAAGACTAATTCTGTAACTCAACATCTAAGGCTTATACCATGTGATCTTTTTGGAGAATGTTCCATGTCAGCTAGAGGAATGTGTATTTTGATGTTATTGAATGTGGTGTTCTGGGTGTATGTGCTAAGTCCATTGGGTCCATGCTATTTTTCCAATTTGCTATTTCTGAGTTGATTTCTTGCTTAGAATATCATTATTGAATATGGATTATTGAAGTCTATAATCATTGCTACTTCTCCATTCAGTTCTTTAGCATTTTCTTTATATCTTTAGGGGATACAATATTAGATTTATAGCTATTTTACCATCTTGGTGAGCTGGCTCCCATATCATTATACATATAAAATCTATCTTTGCCTCCTGTGACAGTTATAGCTTGAGTTCTATTTTGTGTCATTGAAGTGCAGCCGTTTGTGCTCTGTCCTAGTTTCCTTTCCAATTACTGTGACAAAACACCCTGACTAAAACAGTTTACGTGAGGGAAGGTTTATTTCAGATTGCAATTCCAGGTAACAGTCCATTATTTGGGGGAAGTCAAGGCACCAGGAACTAGACACAGTCACATCACATCCATACTCAAGAGCAAAGAGAAATAAATTGGTGCATGTGGACTGCTCAGCTCACCTTCCCTCTTTTATACAGCACAGGACCCAGAGAATGGTGCCACCCACTTTTAGGTTGGGTCTTCCACATAAATTAACATAATTAAGAAAGTTCCTTCCAACCATATCCATAGTGCCACCTGATCCAAGCAGTTCTTCACTGAGACTCTCTTCCCAGATGATTCTACACTGTATGAAGTTGACAATTAAAATTAACCATCACACGCTCTCTTTTGGTTTCTGTTTGAATGTAATATTCTTTGATATTCCTTTATTTTCTGTTTTTATGTATTCTTTTTCTAAATTTTTTTTACTGAATTTCTGTGTATTTCATACAGAACATCTTAATCATTTTTATATCCCCTTCTCCAATGGCCGTCTCCCATATCCTGCCCCCAACCTTGAATTCATATATTCATATATTCACATTTGTGTTAAGGTCTATCATGTAAAGTTAGTGTCCCCAAATGTTCCTCAGTGCAAATTTATCCACTGAGGTCTAGTCAGCCTATCTAGGGACCCTCCCTTTAAGAAGATTGGCTCTTTCTCACCCAGCTGCCAGTAATTCCTCCACTAATATTGGTGCCTGCTGTCCATTTCCACAGTTCTGTGCTGGGTTTTTGTCTGCTTGAGTTTGCATGGGTCTTGTATGCATGTATTCTTAAAGCTAAGCACATCCCATTCAACATATAAATGGGTTATTTTTTAACTCAGTTTCCCTATGTCTTTTGATTGGAGAATACAGAAAAGCTACATTAAAATAACAACTGATAGTTAAGGACTTTGCTATGATTTGTACATAAAATGTTACCCAAAGTTCAGGCATCAAAGGTTTGTTCCACCGCTGATGGGGATATTGAGAGGTAATTGGATTATGGGGATGGCAGCGTCATCCATGGATCAATCCATTGTATGCAATGGAGTTTATGTATGAAATTATACTTAAGTTATTATCAGCTTGAAATACATTCTTGTAAGATGTTTTACTTACTTGAGCCTCATTGTAACCACAAAGAAAATAAAAACTGTAATAAACACACAACAAAAAAGGAAAAGAAGCAATGTATATAACTATAAAAAATCAAATAGCAAAGGAAGAGAGCAAGAGAGGAAGAATAACACACAGAATTATTAAGTGGTGGCAAAAATTAATAAAATAGCATTAGTAAGTTTGTGTCAGCTTCTGTTGTGACAAAATCCCTGAGGGAATCAACTTAAAGGAGGAAAGGTTTATTTTGGCTTACAATTTCAGAGCTTTAACTTCCCCTTTGATCACAATTTATGCCACAGCTGTCACAATTCACATCTTTTATATATTTCGTATCATTAATAAATCATCTTAGCTGTGATTAACTTTTAATAGTGTCTTGCTAGAGTTAAAGATAATTCATGCATCTTTACTATATTAGAGCATTCTGAATTTGACCAGGTTCTTATCTTTATATCAAGTTTTATGCATTCATGTTTTCATGTTGCTAATTAGAATTTTTCACTCAAAGTTAAAAACTTCCTTTTGCATGTTTTATAAGGAAACTGCAGTGCTGATAAAGTCTCTCAGGTTTTGCTTGTGAAAGTCCTTATTCTGTCTATTTCTGAAGGACAGCTTTCAAGGTACAGTATTCTTTACAGTTTTTTTTTTCAGTATTCTAAATATATCATCCTGTTTTCTCCTCTTTTGCAGT
>NW_008360322.1:8610544-8614350 GCF_000622305.1 Nannospalax galili | reverse complement strand
TTTTTAACCTTTAAAAAAGATCTCCATTTCATTTTAGAATATATTGTTCCTTGCAGAAAGACTCATTGTTTTTGCTACTAACACTGAGATGTTGGCATGTGCATCTCTAATCTGTATGTACCTGATTATTACTAGTCATAATCGGTTGCGTTTGGATCCTTGGTGCCTGTGTATGTCTATAAAGTCATTGGGTAGATTTCAAAGGTAATGTTTATCACCTCTACTAATTAACATGACATAAATTTCCATGCTTCCTACTCAAATATAGTACAGTTTTTAAAATTTGTTGTCTTTTTCTTGTGTGTGTGTGTGTGTGTGTGTGTGTCACACAGAACATCCCAAACCATCTTATTCAACTATACACCCACTTCCCAGATGACACCCTCTCACAGCCTCCGTCCCCCCACTAGAGCCCTTATACTCTCATATCCCTGCTACTGTCTGCTGTGTTGTTGGCACCCCAGCCATTCCCCACTACTGGTACACCTGGTGAACCTAATCAGCCTATCTAGAGGTCTTTGTTTTAGGAGGGTCAGCTGTTCTTCATCTATCAGCAATCAGTTGTCAATATTCCTCTAGATAAGATTGGGGTCTGCTGTTCATTTTCCCAGTTCGTCCCTTTTGGGCCACCCTGGCCAACAACTCAAAAGAAGGTATCTCCTGTCTGACATTGTTTCTTGTTATTTAGCCTTTAGCTATATATATGGACTCTTAAAAAATTATATTGATCCCATTAATCTTTGGTTATACTTTCCTTTTGGATGTTTAATACCCTACAGTTGGCCCAGATAAACCAATTTATTTTGACTCTTAAGGTCATTTGAGGATCTGTTCCTCAGGGGTCACATGAGCTTGGGAGGAGCCCCTAGCTCCTTTCTTTTACCAGTTCCACCTTTGTGAAGATAAGTCAAAAGTCCTGCTTGTCCATGGCTGGCTTTTCTTGGAAGTATGTAGGAAATGATTCCTATGTGTTGACCTTCCTCTTTGTAGACTAGACACTGGTTCAAGTCCATCTGGTGGGGTCTCCTCGGCCTCCTTGATCAAGAGGACAGGTGACCCACCACAATTACAGGACATTTTGAGAGATACTCAGTTGCCTGGAATGAGTCGACCTAGGAGGGCAAGGAGCAAAAACTGTCCTTATCTCCCTCTGACCAAATTATTATAGGCCTCAAAGTATGTCTGTTAAACATCCAAGAAGGTTAGTTCCACCAGTCTGGTACTTTTAATTACTGTGTGTCATGTAAATAAATCTTGGGCAAAGACCAATTGTTCCCAGACAAACCTTACCTAGATATGTATTTCTTGATCTGCTATGTATAATTTGTCAGTAGGTTGTTGGAGTAATATGGTTCCCTCTGGGTTTCAAAACTAGCTAGGCATTGTTTATTTCTCACATTGTCTCACCCTTCCATCATGGTTTTCCCACTTAAGGTGCCCCCATTTCCCCCCTTTCTCCCTTAATAATGCCCTTCTCCTGCAGTCCTACCTCTCTTGACCTCCTTCTTTCCCTTTATCCCCTAGGTTCCTTGTATACCCTTTCCTCGTGCCTCCCTTAAACTAACCCAAATTTATCCATATTTCCCTTATTAAGGCCTGTTTCCTACTGTTCTTTTTCAGGTGCTTTCTTTTCCTTTACCTCCCTGTTTCCTTTCCATTATCCTGATTCCTCTAGTTATGTCTGAATACATACTTACATATCAGGATTTGGTTCTAGGACCCACATATGAGGGAGAACATATGCTGATTTTTTTCCTGAGTCTGTGTTACTTCACTTAGTATAGCAATTTCTAGTTCCATCCATTTACTTGCAAATTTCATGATTTCATCCTTTACTGCTGAGTAAAACTCCATTGTATCAATGAACATTTTTATTATCCACTTGTCAATTTAAGGACACTTACGTTGCTTCCATCTCTTAGCTATTGTGAAAAGAGCAGCAACAACAATGGATATACATGTGTCTCTGCAATAGGATGATTTCTTTGGGTATATGCCAAGGAGTGGTGTAACTGGGTCAAAAGGTGGGTTCATTTGTAGTTTTTTAAGAGTTCTCCACACTGTGTTCCATAGGGGTTGATCCAGTTTGTAGCGTCACCAGCAGTGGATCATCTTTTAAGATGCTTCATAGCCATCTTTACTTCTTCTTTTGAGAACACTAAGTACCACTCCTTAGCCCATCTTTTAATTGGGTTACTTCTTGTCTTGATTCTGTTTTTTGAGTTTATTATATATTCTGGATATTAAACCTCTGTCAGATGTGTCGCCGGTGAAGATTTTCTCCCCTTCTGTGGGTTTTCTGTTTGATTCCCTGGTTGCCTCCTTCAATGTACAGAAGCTTTTTAGTTTAATGAGGTCCCATTTGTTAATTCTTGCTCGTTTCCTGAGAAATTGATGTCCGGTTTAGAAAACCCTTTCCTACACCTATATCTTGTAGGTTTTCCCCGATGTTTCCTTCTAACAGTTTCAGAGTTTCAGGCTTTACATTGAGGTCTTTGAGCAATTTGGAATTAACTTTTGTGCAGAGTGAAAGATAAGGGGTTTAGTTTCATTCTTCTATAAGTGGAGATCCAGTTTTGCCAACACCATTTGCTGAACATGCTGTCCCAGCACCATTTGCTAAACATGCTGTCTTTCCTCCAGTTAATGTTCTTGGCCCCTTTGTCAAATATCAGGTGGCTAAAATTGCAGTTACTCATATTTGGGTCTTCAATTTTGTTCCATTGATCTATGGGTCTATTTCTGTGCCAGTACCATATTGTTTTTATAACTATGTCTCTGTAATACAGCTTAAAATCTCATATAGCAATCCCCTGGCATTGCTCTCAGTGCTCAGGGTTGCTTTGGTTATCTGAGGTTATTTTGTGCTTTCATATGAATCTTAGGATGGTTTTTTCCAGTTCTGTGAAAAATGTCATGGAGATTTTGATTGGCATTGCATTGAATCTATAAATGACTTTTGGTAGGATGGTCATTTTTCACAATATTAATTCTTCCAATCCATGAGCATGGGAGGTCCTTCCATCTTCTGATGTCTTCCTCAATCTCATTCTTTAAAGATTTAAAATTTTCATTGTAGAGCTCTTTAATGTCTTTGGTCAGGTTTATTCTGAGATATTTTATATTTTTTGCAGATATTGTGAAGGGAGTGTTTCCATGTGCTTTCTCTGATTGCTTGTTATTGGTATATACAAAGGGTACAGTAGGTTAATTTTGTAACCTGCCACTTTACTGAACTTGTTAATAATTTCTAGGAGTATTCTGGTGGAATTTTTGGTGTCCCTTAGATATAATATCATATCATCTGCAAAAAGGGATAATTTGATCTCTTCCTTTTCTATTATTACTCCTTTAATTTTCTGCTCTCGTCTTATTGCTCTTCCAAGAGTTTTAAGCACTATGTTGAAGAGAAGTGGGGATAGTGGGCAGCCTTGTCTGGTTCCTGATTTCAATGGGAATGCTTCCAGTTTTTCTCAATTTAGAATGATGTTGGATGTGGTTTTGTTATATATGGCTTTAATTATGTTGAGGTATGTTCCCTCCAGTCCAATTCTCTCTAGGACTTTAAAATGAATGCATGTTGAATTTTGTCAAAGGCCTTCTTTGCATCTATTGAGATGACCATGTGCTTCTTGTCTTTGAGCTCATTTATGTGAGTTATGATATTTATTGACTTACATATATTGAACCATCCCTGCGTCTCATCATGGTGGATGATCTTTTTGATGTGCGTCTGTATGTGGTTCCCAAGCATTTGTTTAGAATTTTTGCATCTGTGTTCTTTAAGGGGTATGGGTCTGTAGTTT
>NW_008360322.1:8607423-8610448 GCF_000622305.1 Nannospalax galili | reverse complement strand
GGAGGTTTTGTATTACTGTTTCAATTTCTTTTTGTGATATGGGTCTGTTTAAGCTGTTAATCTCTTCTTGGTTTAGTTTTTGTTGTTCCCATGCCTTTAAATATCCGTCTTTTTTTTTCTCTTCTTCAGGTTTTCATATTTAGTAGCATATAGGTTTTTAAATTATTCCCTTATAATGTTCTGTATCTTTCTGGTGTCTGTTGTGATGTTTCCCCTTTCATCTCTGATTGTGGGGACCTAAAAGCTTTACCTTGCATAGGTCCAAAACGAAGTTACTGGGGGCCTGGCCTGGCTTGCTTTGAAAGTCTGAAGAATACTTCTGATCTGCTGAGGAGTGCATGATCAGCGAGTGACCATCCTTAAGATACACCCTCGGGGGGGGAGGGGAGAGTTCCAGGTGCCTTTATAAGCTTTGTAACACCTGCAATAAATGAGTCCCTGCTTGACTAGACTCCCTGTTGTGTCTGAGTGTCCCCGGTACTGGGGACGGTGTGGGCTGGTGAATGGCATGCTTACTCATTCCCAATCATCACCTCCCTGGGGGTTGCTGGTTCGAACCCCCGACAACTGGCACCCAACGTGGGGCTCAAAAGAAGGTGAAAAGAAGAAAAGAAAGAAGAAAGAAAGGAAACGGATTGGGGCCAATCAGAGTTTTGGGGTAAGCAATACCCTAAATATGGGTAACACAACTTTTAAGTTTGAAGACCCAGCACTTAAAGTGCTGAGTGATATGCTTAAAAGCAGGTTATTGGATTTGTCAGGTCCCATAGCTCAAATGGTTTGGGCAGAGGTGATTCACTTGGCTCCCTGGCTACTTGGGACTAATGTTTTTACTGGAGATACATGGGAATCATGGGAAGAAGGCAGAAATGCAACAGAAGTAAAACCAAAAGCAGCCAAAGTAACAAGCAGCACCTTGGGCATGCCCTGGCCAGCTTCAGAGCCTCCCAGGCAGAAGGGTGGGGCAGAGTGGAGAGCATGGGTTTGGTGGCGAAAGCCGCCCACCCCACCTGCTTTGAACTAACACATGCGTGAGTCAGGGGCCCGCGGGAAAGCTGGGCAGGGGACTTCCCCCAGCATGGGTCAGGGGCTCATGTGAAAGCTGGGCAGTGATTGCCCCCTGGCCAGTGACCAGTGGCATTGCCTGCTGGGCACATTAAAAAAAAATTAACAAAAACAAAGAAAACCACTTTTGGTGGTGGGCCGCAATCAGCTCTGGGACAGCTGAAAAGGCCCGGGGGAAGATGGCTCGGGGAAGGGCCCTGCCCCTTCCATTCCGCAGGTGGCCTGGGGAACCACCCTGCCCCCAAGTGCTACAGCCCCTCTGGCAGCAGCACTTGCCAAATCCCTGGCTGAGGGAGCCCTTAGTAAAGTGTACAATGTTTTCACTGACTGGGGCAGATGTGGAGAAACCAAAAAGCAGCTCAATTCAAGGAACTCATGGTCATTGTTTTCTGACAGTATTCAGACCTGTATGCTCCTTAAAGAGAGAAAAGCCCCTATCTTTTTACAGCATCTTAGGGAGCACCAAGGATTGCCTGGGCTTTTATCCCAAGGCAATGTGGAGGCAGACCACCTCTGCAACAGCAAGGGGACTCAAGCCAAATTCCTTGTGGCAAACAGATGTCACACACTGTGCTCCTTTTGGAAAGCTCTGTTTTGTGCATAAAAATTTACAAGATTTCTTTTCACTTTGGGGAATTCACCACAACACAGGAATTCCCTACAATCCCCAAGGTCAAGCCATTGTAGAACACAACCATCAAAACCTAAAAATTCAATTACAAAAAAAAAAAGGGGAATAAGCCCCCACCAACAGTTGGGTACGGATTAATGTTCTTAATTTTAAAAAAAAAAAATCAGTTGGAATCCTGGTTTCAGAAGCATTGGGGATGACAGGAGCGGAGACCTGAGGTATGGGTAAGATGGAAGGATCCCATTACTGGGCAATGGAAAAGACCAGATCCATTGCTAACCATGGGTTGAGGCTTTGGGTGTGTGTACCCTACAGGAGACTCAAACCCCATATGGGTGCCTGCAAAACACCTTAAGTGGTTAGGCCAGGATCCGACTGACTAGCATGATGGTCCATGGACAATAGTTCATGAGACAAAATTCCTCTCTTTAATTACATCCATCTGAAGTGAAGGACCCAGTTCCTTGGCTTCATTGCTAGTCAGCCTCTACAACTGGCTGATTGGCTAAAAGGAACATGGTTTCAGAAGTACTTCAACTTGTCCTACGCCATGACTTTTTTTGTTTCTCTTGATAATGCTTATCTTTAAGTGTCTTTACCAGATAATTCAATGACAGAGGACCCTTGGAACTGCCATGGCCCACCTCCTCATGATTACGGACTTCCCCAGGACCCCCTCCGGTTGCCCACCCTTGGCTAACCGAGTTAGGCAGAGACTAAGACTGTCACGGGCTGGCATTACCCACATGACTGCCCTTAATCATGATGCAATTTTAGCCAAAGATGGGTAAGATGTCCCATGACAAGTACTCCTAAGACAGGACATGCACATGGCCAGGTACATGATCCAATGATGGGCAAGTCTTGATCAGAGATGACACAACCTGAGACAGGCAAAAATGCATAAGATTAGAGGAAGGAGATAGCCATCTCTCCTCAGGGAACTGCCTATGAGATGGGTAACCCGTGAAATAAAGTCAGTCTGGCCTTAAAATAAAAATAAAAAGGGGGATATGTGGGGACCTAAGGGCCCCACCTTGCATAGGTCTGAAAAGAAGTTACTGGGGGTGCGGCCGGGCCTGCTTTGAAAGTCTGAAGAATACTTCCACACTGCTGAGGGGTGCACGATCAGCACATGGCCATCCTTAAGATACACCCTCGGCGGGGGCGGGGGGAGTTCCAGGTTCCTTTATAAGCTTTGTAACACCTGCAAGAAATGAGTCCCTGCTTGACTAGAATCCCTGTTGCATCTGAGTGTCCCCAGTACTGGGGGCGGTGTGGGCTGGCAAACAGCATGCTTACTCATCCCCAATCATCACCTCCACAGGG
>NW_008360322.1:8606452-8607369 GCF_000622305.1 Nannospalax galili | reverse complement strand
TGTTTTCTTTGTTTCAATTTCATTAATTTCTGCCCTGATTTTTGTTATTTCTTCTTGTCTGCTGGGTTTGGGTTTTGTTTGTTGTTGCTTTTCAAGTGTCTTGAGTTGCAATATTAAGTCATTTATTCGTGTTCTTTCTGATTTTTTTGATGTAGGCACTGACAGCTATAAACTTCCCTCTAAGGATAGCTTTCAGCATGCCCCAGAGGTTTTGTTGTGTTGTATTGTCCTTTTCATTTAGTTCCAGGAATATGTTTATGTTTTTCTTAATTTATCTTTTGACCGATTCATCATGTAGGAGTGTGTTGTTTAATCTCCATGTGTTCATGTGGTGATTAGGGCTTTTTCTATTGTCGAGTGTAAGCTTTATTGCATTGTGGTCTGATAGAACGTGTGGAATTATTTCAATCGTTTTGAATTTGTTGAGGTTTGTTTTGTGCCACAGTATATGTTCAATTTTGGATAAGGTTTCATGCAGTGCTGAGTAGAAAGTATGTCTTTTGGTGCTACGGTGGAATACTCGGTAGATGTCTGTTAAGTCCACTTGATATAAGATATTGTTTAAGTCAGATGTCTTTTGACTTTCTGTCCTGTTGACCTATCTAATGGAGACAGTGGGGTATTAAAGTCCCCTACTATTAATGAGTTCAGATTAATCTGGGTCTTAAAGTCCTGTAGTATTGTTTTTATGAAGTTGGGTGTACCAGAGTTTGGTGAATATATGCTCATGATTGTAATATCTTCTTGATTTATTGTTCCTTTGATCAGAATGAAGTGTCCCTCTTTGTCTCCTCTGATTAGCTTTAGTTTAAAGTCTATTTTGTCAGATATTGAATTGCTATGCCTGCTTTTTTCTTAGTACCATTTGCTTGGTATATTTTTTTCCATCCTTTCACTTTAAGATAGTGTCTGTCCTT
>NW_008360322.1:8601137-8605680 GCF_000622305.1 Nannospalax galili | reverse complement strand
TTTCATTCTTGATGTTCTGTTTTCCAATTCATTCATCCTATTGGTGAGGCTTTCTCCTGTCATTTCTGCTGGCATATTAAGTGTTTCATTTCCTTCTTCATTTTGGCCTGTGTATTATTCAATATTTTTAACTCTTTTCTGAATTCATTCAGTGTTTGCCCCATCTTATTTCAGTTCTTTGATTTCTTTGTTTGTTCTTTAAATTCACTGAATTCTTTCATCGTGTTCATTATTGTTCTTCTGAATTCCATGTCCTTTGTTATCTCTAGGGGGTTCTCTTTGTACTCCTCTACAGGACTGTTGGTACTTGGTGGGGATATGCTATTTGGTTTTTTTATGTTATTATTTTTCCTCTGTGATTTTGACCTGTAGATTTCTTTTGTAGTTTCTGATTCTTGTGTGAGACTCAGGCCTTCAAGTGTAGGTCTGCTTCTTTTTATAAACTTTATGTGTCTTTGTGGTTTACTTTTTGGGCATGAAAAGCTGGCTTCTCTAAGCTTCCCATTCTCTCTTTTGATTTTATATTGGAGTAGCCAAACTGCTTTTATCTTCAGGAGTTCTCACAGAGGCCCAAGTCAGATGAGGATCAGATGCTCTCAGGCTTTTGCCTAAGGTCTGGATCCCTCCAGGAAAGAGTTTGGTCTCAGGAATTTGAGGGTTAGACTGGCCTGGGACCTGGTCCCAGGAAAGATGCTGGTCTAAGGCAGCTGGTGGTTGCGCTACCCAGAGATGCAAAGGAAGATGAGAGTGGGAAGTAGCCACAAGGGCTCCTGGGGACTGCACTGAGGAGCTGGGTTGGTCTGGATGCAGAGCATCAGGAAGAGGAAAGGTCAGCCCTGGCCTCCAGGAAAGAGGCTGGTGGATCCTGCAGGCCCAGGTAAGTAGAGGGAGATGAGGGTGGGGCCAGGCCCTTATCACTCCTGGGGACCTGAGAACGAACTGAGGTGGTTTGGATGCAAAGGATCAGGAAGCAGTGGTGGTTCCCCTGGTGTCTGGGGCACTAAGACAAGGAATGGAGCAGGACCCAGGCTAGGAGGAGAGACCAGCAGGGGAGATGGAGGGTGAATTAAGGCTGGGGGAGTCAAGGCGTGGAGGGCCCGATCAATTTACCCAGGAATGCGGCCTCCAGGTGGGAGAGAGGCCTGTGAGTCATGCAGGCCCAGGGAAATGAAAAGCAGATTTTTTAACTTGCTTACTTCAAAAGTCTTTTGTCCTCGATAGAAGAGGAAATTAGTAATAACACTCCCAGTGAAGATTTCTTTATATTTAATATACTTGTTTCAATTATTAACCTGACAATCTATAATCTCCTGAGAAGAGAATTCCAATGAGGACTTGTCTAGATCAGGTTGGCTTGTGGGCATGTCTGTGGGGGATTATCTTGATTACTTTAATTGAAGTTGGAAGACCCACCCACTGTGGATGATACCATTTGCCAGCGGGGCCATCATGAACTACATCAGAGTGAATAAAATGAGCTGAGCACAAGCATGCACACATTCATTGCTCCCTCTTCTTGACTGTGAATGTGAAATGGCCAACTCTTTTAGGCTCCTGTGGCTGGTCTCTCCCACAATGATGGGATGTAACCTGGAGCTGTGAGCTATAATAAACCCTTTCTCCCCTAAGTTTTTGTAGAGGCTTTTGTTGAGGCATCCTGTCAGTATAATAGGAAATAAAACCCATAGAGAGTTTTTGAACTGAGTACTCATTTCCTTTTCCAGGTTTGGGAAGTTGTTTTTCTTATTTTTTTTTCTAAGATTTATTTTTATTTTATGTGTATTAGTTTTTTGCCATGCATGCAATGCCCACAGAAGCCAGAAGAGGGCATTGCATCTCCTGGAACTGGAATTACAGACATTTGTGAGCTATTATGTGGGTGCTGGGAACCAAACCTGGGTCCTCTGCTAGAACATCTAGGGCTCTTAATTGCTGAGCCATCTCTCCAGCCTCTGGTTTGGGAAGGATTTGTCATTATTTGTATAACTTAAAAAAGTATTTATTTTTATTTATGTATATGAGTGTTTTGCCTGCATGTGTGTAAGAATACCACATCCATGCAATGTTTGCAGAGAACAGAAGAGGGTATAAAATCCCCTGTAACTGAGTTATGGACATTTGTTAGCCACCATATGGGTGCTCAGAACTGAACCTGGGTCCTCTGCAAGAGCAGCCAGTGCTTTTAATCACAGAACCATCTCTCCAGCCCATCATTATTTCTTTAGTTTGTCTTTTTTTTTTTCTGGAGCTGAGGACTGAACCCAGACTTTTTCACTTGTTAGACAAGCACTGTACTACTGAGCTAAACCGCCAAACCTTCATTATATCTTTAAATAAGCTTTTTTTTTTTTCATTTCACTTTCTCTGCTCTTATGAAGCTCCTACAGTGTAGGTCTGCTTAGCTTGGTGGTATCCCATAAAAATCCTTTTGATTTTCTTCTTATCTTTTGACTCTTTTTTCCCCTTTTCTTCTTCCAAACAAGCAAATGACCTGTTCTTAAGCCCACCGATTCTTTTTTTTCACTTGATTGAGTTTGCTCTTGAAGCTGTATTGGATTTGTAGCTCCAGAATTCTGTTTGGTTTACTTTAGTTGTTTCTATCTTTGCTTTCTTTCTGCTTTGATTCATGCATTGTTCTCCTTTATTTTATTCTCATTTTGTGTTGTCCTACAGCTTAGGTAACTTCTTTCTGATAATTAATGTGGCTTTGTTCATAGGTCTCTGCTTCTACTTTACATTTTTTATTTTTATTTATGTGCTTATGTCTCTGTATATGCATGTACATGGGTGTCCACAGAGGTCAGGAGAGGGTGTAGGAGTACCTGGAGCTGGAGTTCCAGGCTGTTGTGAGCCACCTGGATCTGGGTGCTGGGAACTGATCATAGGTCTTCTACAAGAGTAGCAAGTGCCATTAACCATGGAGCCATCTCTCCAGCCCCAGGTCTCTGCTTCTTTGAGGTCAGTTACTGGTCCTTTATTTCATTTCTTTGGGGTATCATATGTCCCTGGTTATTCATGATCTTTATGTTCTTTGTTGAGTTTGCACATTTAAATAATGGGCACCTATACTGGTCTTTACAGACTGGGTTCAGTCTCAACCAAGAGGTTCTTGGTGTGTTGGCTGTGGTCTCTGGTATGAGGCTGCTACTGAAGTCCCTGGGTGGCCTGGTCTCTTGCCAGGGCAACTGTGTGGGTGTCTCTATCACTTAGTTCTATACGGGATAGCCTGAAACTTGGGTCTCATGGGCTGGTTGTGGGTCCACTGTGGTAGACCTGAAGCTTGTTCCACTATGTAGCCTGATGTCTGGGTCTGGGAAGGTGGCCTGGATCGTGGTCTGTGGGTATTGCTCTTGTGCTAAAGTCCACTGGGATCCCCTGATGACTCAGTCAGAAACTAGTTGGAATCCTGAATCTATGGGGCTCATTTGATGTCTGAGTCCATAGGGGTTAGCCAGATGTTGGGCCAGACCTAGAGCTTGGATGGCTGTTTCATTCTTTCAGTGTCTTAGTCAATTTATACTATTGCAAAATACCACATATCAAATAACATAAACATAATTTTAAAACTATTTTATTTATTAATTTTATTTTATTATATGTGTGCAAGTGTTCTGTCTGCATGTATGTAAGTGTACCACATGCATGCAATGCCCACAGAGGCCAGAAGAGGGAGTCAGATTCCCCTGGAACTGGAGTTACAGATGGTTGTTAGTCATCATGGGGGTGCTGGGAATTGAACCCAGGTCCTCTGGAAGAACAGTCAGTATTCTTAACTGCTGAGCCATCTCTCCAGCCCCATAAACAACAGTAAATTTACTTCTGGAAGTGGGAGCTGAAGATCCAAGTACTGTCAGTTTCAGTGTCTAGTGAGGGGTATAGTCTTAGCTTCCAATATCCCTGTTGTATCCCTGGAGGGTATGAGTGTTATGTCTTTACATGCAGAAGGTTGAAAGGCAAGAGGGATGGATGTGAAGAGAAGCCTTAAAAAAAAGTCTTTATCTCATTCATAAAGGTGAGGCTTTTATGGCCCAATTCACTTCTTAGAACTATCACGTTGACTATTAAGCATCAACACTCTTGAAGAGAATACATTCATCCCATAGCAATGCCTTAGTACCAGAATCCACTGGGTCTTGTCTTGTGCTGCGGTTCATGATGAAGACATGTGCTTATTAAATTTTATTCCAACATACAGGGGCTTCTCCACACTGGGTTGCAGGCTTGGGGGTGGCAATGTGAATAAGGTAAAATTGTGCTCCTTACTCTACCCAGTGCATTTTTTTCTCATTTCTTTGCTCTGCCCAAATGCTGTAATCTTTCTTCTGGAGATTGTGGCCCCTATGAGTCCATTTCTATGGGTGTGTTATTCAAATCAGAGTTTCTGTTTGACAGAATGAACGTTAGAAATTCCCAGTCTGCCATCATGCTGGCATCAATCTTCCAGTTTATTTCACTGTTTCCAGTTCTCCTTTCTGTAAATTTTGTGAACCTTACCTCCCCAAAATGATGTTGGATTGTTTCTGCTGATGTTTTTTTGATTCCA
>NW_008360322.1:8592748-8601113 GCF_000622305.1 Nannospalax galili | reverse complement strand
GAGGCTGTTGGATCCCCTGGAACTGGAGTTACAGACAGTTGTTAGCTGCCATGTGGGTGCTGGGATTTGAACCCGGGTCTTCTGCAAGAACAGCCAGTGTTCTTAACCATTGAGCCATCTCTCCAGCCCCTTTATGAATATATTTTATCACAACAAAATATTATTGTTTAATCTATACAATGATTTTTATTAGAAAATTTGTTTTCTGTTGCTATACCAAAATACCTGAAGTTGACTGACTTTTAAAGAAAATAAATTCAAGGCCTCTGGACTAACCCAACAAGTATACCTCTCACCACTCATCAAAGAAATTTCTTTTTTCAACAGATGGGAGACTATTACACAATCTCAGAACTCATCAAAGGAAGAGAATAAGTGTCTATGAGCTGTCCAGCCATAAGTGGCATGTCTACAATGCAATCTCTACACCTAAGACACAGGGAATGTAGTGAGACAGAGGGCAGAGAGAATACCAGCGACACTTCCTCATGCAACATATGGTGATTAACACAAAAAGCCAAAACTGGCTAAAATTTGAGAATGAGATACTGCAGAGTATATGTTCCTGGTTAGGACTCTTACATTAAACCTTTGCCACTCAGGGCTCACGGACCATTGATGAAACCGGAATGGAAAGACTAGGAACTAGGGGTGGTGGATGAGAATAAGAAAACAGTTTTCCAGGCTTTTGGGAACTTGCTCATACAAATTTACAGCAATGGTGACGGCACGCACAAGATTCATGCAAACTCAAACCAAACAAAAACCCAGAAGCCCCAATCTCAGCTGAGGAACTATTGGCAACTGATGACTGCTGGGTGGAGGAGAGTTGGTTTTCCTTTAGAGCATGGTACCAGATAGGTTGAGCAGGGTCCAGTGGATGAATTGACACCGAGGAACATCTGGGGACACAGACTTGATTTGATAGGCCTTAACATACACAACAGAATGCATGAAATCTTGTTGGGCAGGTGGTATGGGAAGTGCAGATAGTGGAGGGGTCTAAATATGATTAACATGTATTTTATGAAATGCACAAATATTCAATAAAAATAGAAAAAAAGAATAAATCAACAATAAATTAATAAATTAATTTAGCTTAAACTTTAGAGGTTAAAAGGTCAAGATTGGGCAGTACCCTCTGTTTAACTTCTTGAAAAAGTCTCATGGTGGATGGCATCACAGTGTTAGGAGGGAGGGAGGGAGGGAGGGAGGGAGAGAGAAAGAGAGAGAGAGAGAGAGAGAGAGAGAGAGAGAGAGAGAGAGAGAGAGAGAGAGAGAGAAACAGAGAGAGAGAGAGAGAGAGAGAGAGAGAGAGAGAGAGAGAGAGAAACATTAACACCTCCTGAGAGCATGCCCTTCTAATGCAAGAATAAGTTTCCAATAGTTATCATTTTTTTCAAACTTAGAGAATGCTTCCATTATTTCTGTAATCAAACTCATGTAGATAATTCCCATTTTTGAAAGGTTTCATTACCTCTTAAGACTGACACATGGAAGATCAAGCTTGGACCACATCAGTCTTTGGAAAACATACACAAACTCAAATCACACTGAACTTTGATTATAACTTGGCTTTTATAAAGAAAACCTGTTCTACATTTCTTATGACTGTTTTTTATTCTCCCTGCTTTATTTTGGTCTCAGCTTTTCAAGTTAGACGCCTTTGTCAAATTTCTAATGGCACTTGGTTCTTTGATCATATTACACAGTAGGACAACTAAAAGCTTAATAAAGTGTCTCTGCATGTGAAGCTGTTCTGATGGAAAGTTCCCTTGTAAGCAGTAAGTCAGGGAGCAGTTTTTCTACTACTCTGGAGGAACAAAATCATGTAACTGTTTTTATGAGTAGCTTGATTTCTCCAGAGAAGATTCTCAGCTCTCATGTAGGGCTAGAATAAGTTGACTGGTTATTGTACTGTCTGAGTTGAGGAAAAGGGCTGAAGGTCTCACTGTTCTGAATCTGGAATTCAATTTAATTCTCCTTTCACTAACTTGGCTCACTGAACCATGTAACACTTTTGAAAAAGCAAACTTCCCATCTTCTGCCAGGGTTGTAGGCTAAGTTGTGGTATGAGGGGCAGCTTTAAGATACAAGAGATGGAGATGAAATCTCTCAATGAATCCTTATTTTTTCAGCTATCAATAGAAAATTTACATGATGCCTAAGGTTTCTAAATCTTTCTAAGAATCTCTGTTGTAAATTGACTTGCTGCTTTTCTGATGATTGCATTTCTCCCAATTATCATCTCCCAATAGCTGGCAAGATTTCTCTTTAAATCTCTCTCAGTCACTTTTGTAAGTAACTTGAAATATGGAAATATTGAAATGAAATATGTATTTCATAAATATACAGATGTATATGTATTTGAAGCCAAGTTTAAAATATCTACTGATTGAGGTACTGGATCATAAGCAGGTAGAAACTACTCACTTTAAAGATATATTGAATTTTTGAAAAATCTTTGTGTAGGAAGACAGGAATTGGCCTAGCCAAATATACTAGTTTAATCACATGAACTTCTGGAAGGTGTCTCCAAGTAGAAATTTTAAGAATCATATTTAACCTCAATTTTGGGGAGAACTTTTTTATAATTAAAGTTATTCAAAAATTAAATGCACTAATTTGAGATTTTTAAAGCTTTAATAGTATTTCCCTTTCCTTTCATTATGTATTTGTTTGATTTGAAGTGATGCTGAACCTAAGGTTTCTTTTTAGGATGATTTATTGGATTAAAAAGTTTTGAGGAAGTCCCCCCTAAATCAAATATTCTAACATCTAAAATAGAATCTAAAGCTGTATAGTAGCAGAGTAAAATCAGTTTTGAATAAGCAAAATAGATTTCAGAGTGCATTTGGTAGTGATAATTTCATCTTTAATTTCTATAGCTAAATTATTGTGTCATTAACATGACCATAGATGGTATTCGTTACAGGGAGCTTGCAATACTCTTCCAAACTTTGAAAGAAAGGGCTTGTCTTGGTGGAAAACCCAGCTTCTTTAATATATATATAATATTATATATATATATATATATTTTTGAATTTTTGATACAGGGTCTCCCTGTAGCCCCATCTGTCCTGGAACTCACTATGTAGACCAGGCTGGCCTTGAATGCACAGAGATCCACCTGCTTCTGCCTCCCAAGTGCTGGGATTAAAGGCGTGCACCACCACGCCTGGCTTAAAAAATATTTTTTTATTTATTATTTTGATTTTATGTGTATGAGTGTATTGCCTGCATGTATGTGAGTGCACCCCTGTCGTGCAATGCTGCAGAGGTCAGAAGAGGGCAGCGAATTCCCCTGGAACTAGAATTAAAGACGGTTTGTAGCCACCATGTGGGTGCTGGAAATTGAACCCGCATCCTCTGCAAGAGCAGTAAGTGCTTTTAACTGGTGATCCATCTCTCCAGCCCCAAAACCCAGCTTCTAAACTGCAAGTTGCACCTCATATGGGGTTGTAACTGAATGTGGGGCTGAGAAACATTTGGCAATAGTAAAAGATTTCTGAATGTGTAAAGACCAAAAATTAATTCAGAATTAAGCATGTAATGAATCTGAGGTGTTTCTGATAGCGCCTACTCATGTTGCTTTGTGAGACTGCATAGTAGCCTTGATTCTGAACATACAATTCTCACATCAGCT
Organism: Nannospalax galili; assembly: GCF_000622305.1. NCBI lineage: Eukaryota > Metazoa > Chordata > Mammalia > Rodentia > Spalacidae > Nannospalax > Nannospalax galili. Next base: position 8,597,467 of record NW_008360322.1, on the reverse strand, counting down.
GTGGTGGCTTGCAAGATTAAATCAGTCAAAGTTCCAGCATGGAGGTGGGAGGGGTCCCAGAGGCCCCACCCCTAGCTGAGGAGCTTCTGGAAGTTGATGGCTGCTGAGGGAGGGAAAAGCATTCTGTTTTGTGAATGTGGCCCCTGGTAAGTTTCATGTGCCCCAACGGATGGCCTCACAAACGCGAACATATGGGCAGCACTAATTGGACCCCTGGGGTTATTAATAACAATAAACAAAGAAGATGTGAAGTTGGGAGGGAGTTAGGGCAGGTGCACTAGGGGAAGGTGGGGGTAGGTAGTGTTAGATGCGCGTGATTAAAATACATTGTACGAATAAAAAGAATAAATAAAATATATTTAAAAATTGCTGTTTGAAGGCTAACTTGAATTTCATTAAAAATTGTTACATGAAATTTGGCTTATAATTAGGAAAGAATTTCCAAAAGTTTCTGAAACAGTCTTAAACATACCTATCCTATTTTATACTACATAGTTTGAAGAGGTAGTCTCAGCATCAGTGATTATTAAATCTAAACACCAGTCACCTCTGAAAAATGTTGAAGATGCTGTATATCTGTAGTATCAAATTTAAAAATGTAAAAATAAGCAAGCACATTCATCTTATTAGCATGCAAATCTGCTTTCATCTTTAATAAATGGTAAATTTATATGTATATCAAATAATTGTTTTAAAATAAATTATTTTTGATTTATTAAGTGATTATTAAATCTAAACACCAGTCACCTCTGAAAAATGTTGAAGATGCTGTATATCTGTAGTATCAAATTTAAAAATGTAAAAATAAGCAAGCACATTCATCTTATTAGCATGCAAATCTGCTTTCATCTTTAATAAATGGTAAATTTATATGTATATCAAATAATTGTTTTAAAATAAATTATTTTTGATTTATTATCAGTAAGTTTGATTTGTAAACCTATCTCTCTCTCTCTCTCTCTCTCTCTCACACACACACACACACACACATACACTTGGGATTGCATAAAATTTTCTTGGGTCAAAAGGGGTCACGGGTGGTGAAAATGACATTAGCTAATTTCACTGGGCTATCTTTCAAGTGGAATGAAAATATTTAGAGGTCTTGCTTTAGTAGCATAGTATTATTCTGAGGATTCCTAAGTTGTATACAATACCAAAGCAGCCACCAAGCAGGGGAAAAGTCAATTTAATGAGTTTACATAAGACAGGCATTTGACTATCATGGGGAAACAGAGCTGTCTCTTTCCTTGATGCTCTCCTGTAATTAAATAACTGGTAAACTTGAGGTATCTCAATTTCTTTTGGGGTCAGTTCATAATGTGTCTCTGTGTTGATGAATTAGATATTAGATACACTATTAGATGCAAAGAGAGGAACTCACCAGAATGAACTTAGTGTTGAATCAGCTATCTAAATTGAGATATGATTTAATAGTAGTACATATTTCTCTCCATTCCATATCTATCACCTTTGACCAAATTGAAATGTGAAGACCAGTGATGCAGTTAGACCCTACACAAATGTACTGTATGTTCTAGAGAAGCAGAAGAGTGTGGGCTTGAGAGACTACACAGACTCTTTCCTGAGTCTCCTATATAACATCCATAAAATGGAGAACTAAAAACTTATCTGAGTCTAGGCAGCTTGATCTTTTTGTTTCTTTCAAGTCACTACCTCTGCTCTTACTGAGTAAAATCATGTGCAGGCTCCTAAGCAGGCTATTTGATTTCCTGCGTGTATGCTTCCATTGCTCCTTCTATTTATTAGAATGTTTCTCTTCTTACTCAGATTATCTTTCTAGGCAAAATTCGTATGTTTTCTTTCCCATGTATCCTCTGAATAGCCAAAGTTGAAAACTCCCTCTGTGTCAGGATCAGATATTACAGCTCTTGTCCAGTTATTCACCAACATGCACATCTCTCACTCAGGAGTGTAGACTCCAAGTACTCAATAAATGTTCAACAAAAGCCATTTCTTTTGTCTGATCAGTTATCAATTTCTGCGTCATGAACTACCCAAATTACTATCCTGGCTACTGTGAACTTGAAGCTCAGTTGGGGTTAGAGTCTGGTGTGGTCATGTTCATGTGTCTGATGTCTCATTTGGAATGGAACAGCTGGGATGATTGAACTTTTCTCTCCTGTGGTCTTTCACCTGATCTTATTCACAGGATGGTGGAAATTCCCAGTGGAAAGTTTTACTGTATCAAGCTTGCTGATATTTCCTTGGCCAAAGCAGTTCATAGTGGCCAGACTCAGATTCAGTGTGGAGGGATTATGCAAGGATTTAGAGACCATGGTGTACCTTGAGGCCTCTAATCTAGCTCATGCATTTGCCTCTATTCTGTTATAGAACATTCATTCAAAAATTCTTCTGGGTGACCATGGGTAAACAGAGATTTCCAGACAGCTGGTGAGTTACTCTTATGAACTCACACCAATGGTGACAGTATGCACAAAGCCATGTAAGCTCAAGCTAGATAAAAATTCTAGCATTGATATGGGAAAGTAGGTAAGAAACCCCTACCCCTAACCCCTACCTGAGGAACTACCAGCAACTGATGGCTGCTGGGAGGGGGAGAGTCAGTGTCATTTAAGGATGAGACTTGGTAGGTTGATCAGGATACAGTGGATGAACGCATACTGAAGGGTAACTGGGGATACAAATTGACTCTATAGGATATATATATGAGATTGGGGTATAGTAAGAGTAGGTACAGCTAGGGGAGGGAATCTAAATATGATAGCATGAAATTCACAAAAGTTCAATTAAAAAGCATCAAAATTTTTCTGATTATTTTTTTTCTCCAGAAATATTTCCATATTTTCTCTATGGTTTTTCATATACTTCGTGTGTGTGTGTGTGTGTGTGTGTGTGTGTGTGTGTGTGTGTGTGTAGGGGAAATCTTTTGTCTCTGCTGGGAATTGGTGGTTGGTTGGTTGGTTGGTTGGTTGGTTGGTTGGTTGAAGTGTGTGTGTGTGTGTGTGTGTGTGTGTGTGTGTGTGTGTGTAGGGGAAATCTCTTGTCTCTGCTGGGAATGGTGTGATGTACTCATCAAGAGCTTGGACAATGTATTCATCTATACTTTACCCTTTTTCCAAGACATTTTAAGGCATCAACTTGGAAATAAGGAGCATAGGGTCATTTTGAAAACTTTAACTGTATAACATACAGGATTTAATACATGTTGTCTCCTGGGTCAGGTCTGTGCTTCTTGACAGTACTAATATACCCAAAATAAATATATTGTTTTGCAAATTCCAATTTTGAAAGATAAAAGCAAAGCCCCCAGTACTCTGTGCTGGGATGGGTTCAGGGAGAAGGACACTCTTGCATGCAGTAGAAATGAAATTGTTCAATGATTTTGTCAAGCAATTTGGCAGTGTGTGTTGAAATCTCAAAAAGTTCACACTAAGTCAAATCCAACAATTCCACTTCTAGAAAACCATTTTTAAAGGAATAATAAGAGATTGCTGCATACTATGATATTTACTGCTGCATTATTTACACAGACAAAAGTGAGAAAATATGAAGATAAGGAGTGATGAAATTATGGAACAGTTATATAACAGAATATTATAGAATCAGTATTTATTCTATGTACTGAAATTATAATGACTTAGAAAATGTAAAATGTAAATGATTCAAAGACATAACGATTAATTAAATTCCACAAAATTGTGTTTAGGTTTGAGTGAGGTGTGCATGTGTATGTGTGTGCATGTGTGTATGTGTGTATGTATGTGTGTACATGTGTATGCGTGTATGTGCACATGGTCAGCAGTTCCGAATGTAAATTCTGCTTGGTCTTGGGACTCAGCGGAAAGGAAGAAAGACACAGGTACGTCCCTCAATTTGCTTACAGATTAGTGGGAGAGAAGATCCATGCTGATCAGTGGTGATTTTGATTAAGGCAATAGGTAGATTTATATTCGAGAAAGACTAAGAAAATGGAATAAGAGAAGTGTTTTTAATAGGGGAATTGAGAGAATATATCAAACAAAGTTAAAGAACATTTAAGAATTTCTCCTAAATACAAAGTGACTTTTCAATTATTTTAGGTGTTGAATTAAAATAGCTTTGGATTTGACATAGTGTTGACAAACCTTATTGTTAGAGTCATAGAAATATGTCTTTAGAAAAAATTAAATCTAGCATAATATGTTTGAGCAGAGAAAGACTTGTGAATAAGGAAGCACTCAGACGCAGAAGGGTTTTAGTGAGCTCAGTTCTGAAGCATGAGCAACGAGCTCACAGAACCATACAGCTGAGCACTGGCTTGGTCTGTTGAGCTGGTTGCTGATTATCAGTGACAAGAATATGCTCCTAAGTAAGGCTGTGTTTATTTTGGAGGAACTCAAAGTATGCTGACAGGCTTAGACTGATGGCCTTCTCCTTATTAATTAATTGATTAATTAATTAATTATTTTTTATTTGTATATTTTTACCAAAAACATCAAAGATCTCTACAGTGAAAATTGTAAATCTTTAAAGAAAGAGATTGAGGAAGACATCAGAAGATGGAAGGACCTCCCATGCTCATGGATTAGAAGAATGGATATTGTAAAAATCACCATCCTACCAAAAGCCATTTATAAATCCAATGCAATGACAATCAAAATCCCCATGACATTTTTTGCAGAATTGGAAAAAAAAATCCTAAGATTCATATGGAAGCACAAAAGACCTTGGATAGCCAAAGCAACTCTGAGGACT
>NW_008360322.1:8589728-8591689 GCF_000622305.1 Nannospalax galili | reverse complement strand
GTTCACCACTATTCTATGATTTCCGTAAAATTGAGTATCTTTATTTTTATTTAAACCAAGTAGAAGGAAGAAGAAAAATGAGAATGAATGGAATGAACGTTTCACAAGGTTTCTATGGTATCCAGACATCCATAATCTTAACATCAGCATAAGAAACACAATGAAGCTTAACTGAAATGGATTTGAAATCATATATATTCTTTTTTCTTTTTATTTTTTTAATTTTTTAATTGAATTTATATGTATTTCATACACAACATCTTAATCATCTTTATACCTCCTTCCCCATCAGCACCCTCCCATAGCTCCCCATTGCATTCTATCATGTATGTTAAGGCCTATTGAGTCAAGTAAATGTCCCCAGATGTCCTTCAGTGTAAGTTCATCCACTAGGGTCTAGTCAGTCTGTCTAGAGTCACTCCCTTTAAGATCAGCTCTTCTTCACCCAGCAGTAGTCAGCTGCCCAATAGTTCTTTGGCTATGATTGGGGCCTGTTGCCCATTTCCACAAGTCTGTGCTGGGTTTTTGTCTGCTTGAGTTTGCATGGGTCTTGTGTGTGCTGTCACCATTGCTGTAAGTTCATATGAGCAAGGTCCCAGGAGCTTGTAAGACTCTATTTCCATATGGTCATGCACTTCCTCCTGGTTCATAAAATCTTTCCACATCCTCTTCAGTAATGGTCCCTGAGCTCTGGGTGGGTGAAGTTTAATATAAGAGTCTTGTCTAAGGACTCAAACTCTGCAGACTCTTATTCTCTACACTTTGGCCCTTTGTGGCCCTTTGTGTTCATTGCCCTCTGTTGCATGAGGAAGCTTCATTGATGAGAGTTGAAGGATGCATTAGGATTCTATTGACCCTTGTTCTACAATATTACATGAGTCTTAGATGTAGAGGTCTCATTGCAGTTGTATCACTTAGGGTTGGGCAATCCACACGCTTAATCTGTGTGTGACCAGTTGTGGAACTCTGTAATAATCTCTGTTACAAAAGAAGCTTTTCTGATGAGTGGTGACTGGCATACTTGTCTATAAATATAATGATCCATATTTAGCACATAATAAGAAATTGTATTTGTCTAGGGAAGTGACAACCTTGGGGTTTTCTCTAAGATCTATGACATCTCCAGTCATGTGTATTTGGCTTTTATAGTATCACACATGAGTTCCTTCCCATTGAGTGGGATTTAAGTCCAATTAGGTAGCTGTTATTACTATATTACTCAGAGTTCTCTAAAGAAACAGAACCAGTAGAATGAATATAGAGATTTATCATATTAGCTCACAGGACAGAGTCCAAGTAGGCCAACAGTGGCTGCACCACACTGGAGAGGCTGAGAACCCATAGTCACTCAGTCCATGAGGCTGGATGTCTCAGTAGTCCCAATCTGGTGCTGAAAGTCTGATGAATTCCAAAAGATCAGCTGGTCTTCAGTCTACAGCAGCAAGACAAACTAACCATCAAGAGAGATGGCAAGCAGCAAAAAGCAAGCATTCTCCTTTGCCATGACTTTTGTACGGGCTGCCATGAGATGGTAACACCCACATTTAGAGTGTGTCTTCCAACTTCAGATGATCCATTCAAGAAGATCTATCTCATTTCAGTTAATCCCAGATCCAGTCAAGTTGACACCCAGGATTAGCCATCACAAGTCCATCCCTTGTCAACCTGACACCCAATAGCAGCTCTCTATGTCATGCTTAATTTTCAAATGGAAACAATGGTGAGGTCATAATTTCAGCTAACATGATATGACTATCCCATCACACGATGACCAATGCATTATATATCTTAAAGTAGGTGATAAGGTCTTCCAGGACTGCTTATTCCTTATGAGTCAATATCTCATAACCCAATATGATCATATAGGTTCACAACACTTAACCACTTATTTCAACTACACATTCAAAAAAGAACAACACAAGTATCTTCCTAACATATGTCTAATATATGCACAGCCTATT
>NW_008360322.1:8549605-8584995 GCF_000622305.1 Nannospalax galili | reverse complement strand
CACTACGTTGGTCTGGGTGAAAAAGATCAGGAAGCACTATTGGTTCCCCAGGTGTCTGGGGCCCCAAGACTAGGAATGGTGCAGGGCCCAAACTAGGAGTATAGAATGACGAGGGGGGGGATGGAAGGGTGAATGTCTCTTAGGGAGTCTGGCGCGGAGAGCTGCGCTATAGACTTACCCCAAGAGGCCTGAGGAGAGTAGTGCAGGCTAGGAGAGTTAGCCGGTGGTGCAGGTCGAGGGAAGCAGAGAGAGGTGAGGGCGGGGCCAGGACCAGAGTTGGTGCTCCTGGAGCCCAAGAAAGGGACTGAGTTGCTCTGGGTGAGAAGGATCAGGAAGCAGTATTCGTTCCCCAGGTGTCTGGGGCCCCAAGACTAGGAATGGTGCAGGGCCCAAACTAGGAGTATAGAATGACGAGGGGGGGGATGGAAGGGTGAATGTCTCTTAGGGAGTCTGGCGCGGAGAGCTGCGCTATAGACTTACCCCAAGAGGCCTGAGGATAGTAGTGCTGCATTATATATTTTAGAGTAGGTGATAAGGTCTTCGAGGAATGCCTAGTCCTTTAGTATCTCATAACCCAATATGATCATATAGGTTCACAACACTTAACCACAAACACTTATCTAAATTACATATTAAAAAAAGAACAACACAAATATCTGCTTAACATATGTGTATGCATACACAAGCCTATTCTTAACCAAATAGGACAAAAATACTCATGTCAATTACAATCCACATCTCTGCAACTGGTCACATGGCCTAAGTAGATATTTGTAACTACCTTCCTTTACTACCCATTCTGTATTTCCTCTGCTATCAGCAAGCAACTCTGCAGGTCTTGGCTCTTTCCCTGGAGGAGTGACCCATACTTTCATTCCTGAAGGGTCTGGGCCATTTGTTGTCCTGTCTGGATTGTGGCATTACAGTTTCCCATTAACGTTAATCACAGGACATATGTGATGGTTTGAATGAAAATTTCCCCCTTATGCTACAAGTATTTGGACATTTTGTCCCCAGATGATGGCACTGTTTTGGGAGGTTTTAGAAGGTGTGGCTATCCTGGAGGAAGCACATCACTGTGGATGGGCTTAGAGAGTTCTTAAGCCTTGCCAGATCTCCAGTTGCTCTCTTGCTTCCTGTGCCTGTGTGATGATGTGAGAGCTTAGCTTCTGCTGCTGCTGCTCCAGCCACCTCCAGCCACCATGCCTCCCTGCCATGACGGATGCGGAACCATAAGCTCAAATAAACTCTTCCTTCTATAAATTGCTTGGGTCAGTGTTTCTATCACAGCAACAGAAAAGTGACTAATACAACATTGTAACACCAAAAGTCTCCCTAAGGAATCTCCTGCCTTCCACATATAATCTTCATTACCTCCATTGTGGAGAACCAGTCCAATTTCCCCCTGGAAGTCTGGGTCAATCACTCCTCCTAATGTAGTTATCCCTTTCTTAGCCTGTTGACTTAAGGGCATCAGAAGTCCAAAGTGGCCAGGGGAAAATCTTAAGCTTCCAGTTCAGAGGAATGTTTGTTGTGTCTCCAGTTACAGGCACTCCCTCCACTGGAACCAAAACTTCTACACCAGCAGAGTGCAAAGTCGAGGGTACAGGAAGCAAAAATTTTCTTAGTGGGTCACCAGGGGTGGTAGTGAATAGAATCATTCCCACTTCCACCCCTTGATTCCTGGACCCATGAATCTGGCTATAGGAGAAACAGTACCATATATTGGATGTTGATTCAAAGTATATACTGCTTCCTGGAGGACCCTGCCCCAACCCTCCAGGTTATTGCCACCTAACTGGTGCTATAACTATGTCTTTAAAAGGCCATTCCATTGTTCTATCAAGCCAGCTGCTTCAGGATGGAGGGGAACAAGGTAAGACCAGTGGATTCCATGACCGTGGGCCCACTTTAGCATGTCTTTGGCTGTGAAGTGAGTTCCCTGGTCAGAAGTGATGCTGTGAAGAATACCATGACAGTGGATAAGGCATTCTGTAAGTCCTTGGATGGTAGTTTTGGCAGAAACATTACATGCAGGAAAGGCAAATCCATAACCAGAATAAGTGTCTATTCCTGTAAGGATAAAGTGATGTCCCCTCTAAGATGGAAGTGGTCCAATGTAGTCAAGCTGCACAAGGTTGCCGGCTGGTCACCACAGAGAATAGTGCCATATCGGGGGCTCAGTGTTGGTCTCTGCTGTTGGCAGATCTGGCACTCAGCAGCAGCTGTAGCCAGGTCAGCTTTCGTGAGTGAGAGTCCATGCTGTTGAGCCCATGCATAACCTCCATCTCTGCCTCCATGGCTGCTTTTGTTCATGGGCCCATTGAGCACTGACAGGGACAGCTGAAGAAAGAGGCTGACAGTCCACAGGGTGGGTCATCTGATCTACTTGATTATTGAACTCATCTTCTGCTGAAGCCACCTTTCAATGAGCATTTACATGAGACACAAGTATGTTCACATCCTTTGCCCATTTGGAGAGATCTATCCACCTACTTCTTCCCCAATGTCTTTCTCACCAATTTTCCAGTCATGCTCCTTCCAAGTCCCTGACCATCCAGCCAAATCATTGGCTACAGCCCATGAATCAGTATATAATCTCACTTATGGACATTTCTCCTTCCAAGCAAAATGCATGACCATGTGTATGGCCCAAAGTTCTACCAACTGTGAAGACTTTCCTTCCCCAGTGTCCTTTAGGGTTGTTCCGGAAATGGGCTGTAATGCCACAGCTGTCCACTTCTAAGTGGTGCCTGCATAGAGTGCAGAACCATCTATAAATCAAGCCCTAGTCTTCTCTTCCTCAGCCAACAGATCATAGGGCACACCCCATGAAGCCATAGGTGCATGCTTGAGAACAGGAGGCATTGCAACAGGAGTAGGAACCATAGGCATTTGGGCAACTTCTTCATGTAACTTGCTTGTGCCCTCTGGACCTGCTCGGGCCTGATCATGTATATACCACTTCCATTTGATAATGGATTGTTGCTGTGCACATCCTACTTTATGGCTTGGGGGTCAGATAACACCCAGCTCATGATGGGCAGCTCTGGTGGCATGGTGAGTTGGTGGCCCATTGTCAAACGTTCAGTTTCCACTAAGGCCCAATAGCAGGCTAAGAGCTGTCTCTCAAAGGGAGAATAGTTGTCTGCAGATGAAGGCAGAGCCTTAATCCAAAATCCCAATGGCCTCCACTGTGATTCCCCTATAGGGGTCTGCCAGAAACTCCAAATAGCGTCTTTATCTGCCACTGATACCTCAAGCACCATTGGGTCTGTTGGATAATATGGCCCAAGGGGCAGAGCAGCTTGTTCAACAGCCTGGACCTGTTGAAGGGCCCTTTCCTGTTCCAGGCCCCACTCAAAGGTAGCTGCCTTCTGAGTCACTTGATATATGGGTCATAGTAATACACCCAGATGAGGAATATGCTGCCTCCAGAATCCAAACAGGCCCACTAAACGTTGTGCTTCTTTCTTGTTGGAGGGAGGAGCCAAGTGCAACAACTTATTCTTCACCTTAGAAGGAATGTCTCTGCATGCTCCACACCACTGAACTCCTAGAAATTTCACTGAGGTAGAAGGCCCTTGAATTTTTGTTGGATTTATTTCCCATCCTCTCATGCGCATATGCTTAACCAACAAGTCCAGACTGTCTGCTACCTCCTGCTCACTGGATCCAATCAGCATAACATCATCAATATAGTGGACCAGTGTGATATTTTGTGGAAGAGTCAGGCAATCAAGATCCCTTCAAACCAAGTTATGGCATGAAGCTGGAGAGTTAATATACCCTTGAGGCAGGACAGTAAAGGTATCCTGTTGGCCTTGCCAGCTGAAAGCAGATTGCTTCTGGTGGTCCTTATGAATGGATATTGAGAAGAAAGCATTTCCCAAATAAATAGCTGCATACCAGGTACCAGGAGATGTATTAATCTGCCTGAGTAAGGAAACCACATGTAGTATAGCAGCTGCAATTTGTGTCACTACTTGATTAAGTTTTTGATAGTCAACTGTCATTCTCCATGACCCATCTGTCTTCTGCACAGGCAAAATAGGAGAGTTAAAGGGAGATGTCGTGGGATTCACCACCCCTGCATTTTTCAAATTCTTGATGGTAGCACTAATTTCTGCAATCCCTCCAGGGATGCAATACTGTTTTTGATTCACTATTTTCCCTGGCAGAGGCAATTCCAGTGGTTTCCATTTGGCCTTTCCAACCACAATAGCCCTCACTCCAAAGATAAGAAAACCAATGTGGGGATTCTGCCAATTCCTAAGTATATCTATCCCAAGTATACATTCTGGTACTGGGGAAATAACCACAGGATGATTTCAGGGACCCACTGGACCCTCTTCAGCCAAAACCCCATTTATCACCTGACCTCTATAAGCCCCTACTTTAAACTGGAGGGCCACAGTGCTTTTTAGGGTTTCTTGGAATCAGTGTCAACTCAGAACCAGTGTCCAATAGGCCTTGGAAAGTCTGATTATTTACTTTTCCCCAGTGTAGTTACTCTAGTAAAAGGCTGCATCGCAGGTCCCTCTAGGGAAGGATGGGGGAAAGGCAAACAATATAACTGTTTGGTACTGTGACAAGGTCCTTCATCAAGGGCACCTGGCCTTCCCTTCATTCAAGGGGTTTTGAGTCTGTAAACTGTCTCAAGTCTGGAAATTGGTTTATTAAGTGGGATTCTCTATTGCTATGATACAGTACTGACTTCCTAGAGCTCATTTGTCCTAGAGCTTTTCTGCTTATACAGATCAAATAAAAACTTAGTAGACTTCTTATATATTTAGTCCCTGGGAACACCATGATTGATTAACCAGTACCACAGGTCCATTCAGGCCATGCCATTGTATGTATTGTTTTGCCTTTTCTGCCTATTACGATAAGTACACTCACTTTGTCTTTGGTAATTCAATACTGCCACCTGACCCCTACTCTGAGGTCCCGTTACACCTATTATATTTACATTTAATTTATGCAATTGAGCAGCAGCATCTCCAACTGTAAGATCTGGCATAAGGAAAAGAGCAAAAACAAAGCTCTTCAAACGTTCTGGTGTCTCTCTCAGTACTTTCCATCTTATAAAATCGGTAAAAGGCATGTCCTCTGGGCCTTCCCATTGTGGAGGATTTGGTTTTGAACTGCGAATCCAGCACGGGAGCATGCCAATTTGCCTGAGCCTTACAATCCCTTCATCAACACTAAGCCAAGGGATATCAGGTATCCCCAGCTGTCTGTCAGTAGGCCATCTTTTGATAAATACTTCAGCCAACCAATCAAACTTTTAACACCTTTCTTAGCTGCACACGAACTTCCGTGTTAAACCTAGAATCTGCAGTCAAGGGGCCCATGTCAATAAACTCAGCCTGATCCAATTTTATTTTCCTTCTGCCATTATCCCATATCCTTAAATTCCAGTCCCAGACATATTCATTAGACTTCTGCTTGAATGAATTAGCAAATTCACTAAGTTCTTTAGTGGTGTAGCGTACTTCCTCATGGACCACACTTTCTATCTCTCCTCTAGGAGCTTGCTTAGCTTTGAGTCTGGTTATAGGTCTAGAGGCAACAATAACTGGGCCCTGAGGGACATCAGCTTTGTCTTGCTGAATGGGATTAGGTTCCTCAGGCAAGGGTGGGGAGAGTGGGTCTGCAGAGTGTGGGAATACATTCTCTGCTGAGGGTGGGAAGATTAATTCATCAGGTGAAGTAAATTCCTCAGAGTCTGAGGATTTAAAATCCTCAGCCTCATCAGGATTCTCCCACACATCTGCATCCCACTCGTCAGGAGTCCAGTCTTTCCCTACCAATGCTCTCACCTTTACTGCTGACACTCTTCAAGGCTGGGAATTAAATTTGCATTGTAGGTCAGCCAAATGTATAATAAAGGCTCAAGTTTTGAAGATGTGGTTTGGAGAGGTAGCTGCCCTGTGGTCCCATGAGCTGTCTAGGTGAATGTGTTTTATTTTTCCAATTTTATTATTTTTAAAAATTATGTGTTTGAGTATATTGCCTGCATGTATGTGAGTATACCCGTGTCGTGCAATGCTGTGGAAGTCAGAAGAGGCTTTGGATTCCCCTGGAACTGGAGTTAATGATGGCTTGTAGCCCCCATGTGGGTGCTGGGAATCAAGCCCTGGTCGTCTGCAAGAGCACTCAGTGCTCTTAATCTCTGAGCCATCTCTCCAGCCCCTTAAACTGTTGATTCGAATCTGGAGCTGGTTAATTTTATCATTAAGCTCATTGCTTATCTCCATCACTTTATGCAGAGATATTATAAGTAACCAGCCAGCAACATTATTTTTCATATTTTTCCACAAATTGTCAAATGTTTTATGTAAAGAATCACTAAATTTCTTGTTCCTCATAAGAGGTGAGTTAGAAGACTCAAATGCTTTTATCTTCATAATTGCTTCAAATAGTCTACACCATGGATTTTCAGTGCTCTCTATGCTACCTGAAGACTCCGAGTTGGAGAGACTGCTCCAGATACCAACAAGCCCATTAAAGATACCAACAAGCCCATTAAAGAAATTCATCCTTTCAATTCTTTTTCTCTAGAACCACTCCTGGTACCACAATCTGTATTAGTCAGGGTTCTCTAAAGAAACAGAACCAGTAGAATGAATATAGGGATTTATCAGATTAGCTCACAGGACAGAGTCCAAATAGGCCAACAATGGCTGCACCACACTGGAGAGGCTGAGAATCCATAGTCGCTCAGTCCATGAGGCTAGATATCTCAGTAGTCCCAATCTGGTGCTGAAGGTCTGGTGAATTCCAAAAGATCGGCTGGTCTTCAGACTACAGCAGCAAGATGAACACTCACCAGCAAGAGAGAAGGCAAGAGACAAAAAGCAAGCATTCTTCTCTGTCATGGCGTTTTATACGGGCTGCCATCAGAAGGTAACACCCACATTTAGGGTGTCTTCCAGCTTCAGATGATCCAATCAAGAAGATCGTTCTCATTTCATTTAATCCCAGATCCAGTCAATTGACACTCAAGACTAGCCATCACAATTACCTCCAAGTTAAAAGTGCCATACTACCACAATTTAGTTTGCTGTGTTGGTCATTAGGCCTTAAAGCTGGGGTTGGACCGTGTGTGTGTGTGTGTGTGTGTGTGTGTGTGTGTGTGTATGTGTATTGTTTCCTTAGCAGCTTTCATAGTGTTCTTCAAATCTATGAAAGCTAGCCTTCAGGAAAACTCATTTTCCGGTCAGTTCTAGCTCCATTGCTCCAAGTCCTCTGTCCAAAGTATGTCCTGTCTTCAGCAATAGGGTCTTACCTTCAAGTTCTGGGATGTAATCAAGGGCTATGAAAATAGCCTGTGTAATTTTAGGGAGATTTCTCCTGTCTGGCACTGTTTCTTGTTATATAGCCTTCCACTATACACATGAACTCATGTAGAAATATTGCATTTATAAGTTTTCAGTAGGTTTTTGAATTAATACATTTCCCTCTGGTTTTTTTATACCATAGGACTTATTTATCTCCTCTCTCTCTCTCTCCCTGTCTCTCTCTGTCTCTGTCTCCATGTCTAACTCTCCCTCCTCCTTCCTCAGTTAAAGCACTCCCATTTTCCCCATTTCACCCTTGATAATACTTGTCTCCTATGGTCCCCCTCTCTTGAGTTCCTTCTTCCCCTTTACCGGCATAGTTCCTTGTACAACTCTTCCTTTGTCCCTCCCGTTTAAATACTCCAGTTTTACCCATTTGCTCCTTGGTAACACCTCTTTCCTACTGTTTTTCTCTCTCAGGCTCCTTCTTTCCTTTTGCCTCCCTGGTTCTTTTCCATTTTCCTGGCTCCTGTATTTGCATCAGGATATACATTCACATGTAAGGATTGGTGCTAAGATCCACAAATAAGGGAGAATACACATTGTTTTTCTGAGCCTGTGTTGCTTCACTTAGTATAACAGTTTCTAGTTCCATCCATTTATCCTCAAATTTGATGATTTTGTCTTTCTTTACTGCTGAGTAGAACTCCATTGCTTAAATGTACTACATTTTCGTTAACCACTCATCAGTTGAGGAACATTTAGATTGCTTCCATTTCTTACCTATTGTGAAAAGAACAGCAACAAATATGGACCTACAAGTGTCTCTACAATAGGATAAGTCCTTTGGGTGTATGCCAAAGAGTGGCATAACTGGTCATGTGGTAGGTTCATTTTTAGTTCTTTAAGAGTTCTCCACACTACTATCCATAGTGGTTGCATGGATTTGCATTCCCACCAGCAGTGAATGAGTGTTCCCCTTTCTCCACATCCTCTCCAGCATTTGGTATCTTTTGTTCTTTTGATCTTAGTCAGTTTGACTGGGGCAAGATGAAATCTTAAAGTGCTTTTGATTTGCTTTTCCCTAATTACTAAGGATGTTGAACATTTTAAGATGTTTCTTAGCCATTTTTATTTCTTTTTTTGAGAACGTCCTGTTCAAATCCTTAACTCATCTTTTAATTGGTTCATTTGTTTTCTTGATTCTTTTTTTTTTGAGTTCTTTATATATTCTAGATGCTAAACATCTATCTGATGTGCCATTGTGAAGATTTTCTCCCCCTTTCTGAATTTTCTCTTCACTTCCTTGGTTGTTTCTTTTGCTGTACAGAAGCTTTTTAGTTTAATGAGGTCCCACTTGTTGATTGTTGACCTTCGTTCCTGAGCAACTTATGTCTGATTTAGAAAGTTCTTTCTTTTACTTATATCTTGTAAGGTACTCTTTTTAAAAAAAAATTATTATTTTTATTTTATGTGTATGCGTGTATTGTTTGCATGTAGGTAAGTGCACCCATGTTGTGCAATGCCTGTGGAGGTCGGAAGAGGCTGTTGGATTCCCTTGGACTGGAGTTATGGACAGTTGTTAGCTGCCATGTGGGTGCTGGGATTCGAACCCAGGTCTTCTGCAAGAACAACCTGTGTTCTTAACTGCTGGGCCATCTCTCCAGCCCTTGTTAAGGTACTCATGTTTTTGTCTAAGAATTTCAGAGTTTTGGGTTTTGTATTGAGGTCCTTGATCCATTTGTAGTTGACTTTTGTTCAAAGGGAAAGATAAGGGTCTAGTTTCATTCTTCTGTGCAGGTGGAGATCCAGTTTTTCCAGCATCATCTGTTGAAGATGCTGTCTTTCCTCCATTGTGTTCTTGGCACATTTGTCAAATATCAAATGGTTGACATTGCATGTACTCATGTTCTGTTCTTCAGTTATGTTCCATTGATCTATGTGTCTGTTTTTGTTCCAGTACCACACTGTTTTTATGACTATAGCTCTGTAATATAATTTGAGATCTGATATGGTAATCCCCCTAGCATTGCTCTTTGTCCTTGAGATCCAGTTTTGCCAGCACCATTTGCTGAATATGCTGGTTTTCCTCCAGTGAGTGTTCTTAGCCCCTTTGTCAAATATCAGGTGGCTGAAATTTCATGAACTAATGTTTGGGTCTTCAATTATGTTCCATTGGTATATGGGTCTATTTTTGTGCCAGTACAATGCTGGTTTTGTGACTATAGCTTTGTAATACAGATTGAAATCTGGTATAGTAAATCCCCAGCATTGCTTTTTGTGCTCAGGGTTGCTTTGGCTATCTGGAGTTCTTTGTGCTTCCATACGAATTTAGGATTTTTTTTCTAATTCTGTAAAGAATGTCATGGGGATTTTGATTGGTATTGCATTGAATCAATAGATTGCTTTTGGTAGAGTGGTAACTTTCACAGTATTAGTTCTTCCAATCCATGAGCATGGGAAATCCTTCTATCTTTTGAAGTCTTCCTCAATCTTTTTCTTCAAAGGTTTAAAGTTTTCATTGTAGAGAGATCTTTAATGTCTTTGGTGAAGTTTGTTCCTAGATATTTTATTATTTTTGATGCTATTGTGAATGGGAGGGTTTCCATGTACTTTTTCTCTGATTGCTTGTTATTGGTATTTAGAAAGGCTACTGATTTTTGTAGATTGATTTTGTAACCTCCCACTTTGCTGAAAGTGTTGATTATTTCAAGAAGTTTTCTGATGGAAATTTTGGGATCTCTTATGTATCATATCACATCATCTGCAAATAGGGATAATTTGACTTCTTATTTTCCAATGAATACTCCTTTAATTTTCTTCAAATTTAATAGAGCATAACTTTTGAACTATTCCCTTATAACGTTCTGGATTTTTTTTTGGTGTCTGTTGTGAAGTTTCCCTTTCATGTCTGATTTTATTGATTTTGACTTGCTCTTTCTTTTGGTCAACTGGGCTAAAGGTCTGTCTATTTTGTTGAACTTTTCAAAGAACCAGCTTTTAGATTCATTGACGCTTTGTATTGTTTTCTTTGTTTCTATTTCATTAATTTCTGCTCTGATTTTTGTTATTTCTTTTCATCTGTTAGGTTTTAGTTTTGTTTCTTTTTGCCTTTCCAGAGTCTTGAGTTGCAATGTTAAGTCATTTATTTGAGCTCTTTCTGATTTTTTAATATAGGCCCTTAGAGCTATAAATCTCCCTCTTAAGATTGCTTTTAAAGTGTCCCAGAAGTTTGATGTGTTGTATTGTCCTTTTGATTTAGTTCCAGGAATACTTCTATTGCTTTCTCAGTTTCTTCTTTGAGCCATTCGGAAGTGTGTTGTTAATCTCCATGAGTTCATTCATCATTCAGAAATGTGTTGTTTAATCTCCATGAGTTTGTGCAGTTACTAGAGCTTCTTTTGGTGCTAATTTTAAGCTTTATTGTTGTGGTCTGATAGAATGCATGGAATTATTTCAAGTTCCTGTATTTGTTGAAGTTTGTTTTGTGCCCTACAGTATGTTGTCAATTTTAGAGAAACTTCCATGCGTTGATAAATAGGAAATATATTCTTTGGTGCTTGGGTGGAATATTTGGTAGACATCTGTTAGGTCCAATGGATGTATGGGCTCACTTAATTCATATGGCCCTCTATTTGTTTTTTGTCTGGTTGACCTGTCTACTAAATAGTGGGATACTGAACTCCCCTACTATTACTGAGTTGAGGTTAATCTGTTTCTTAATGTTCTGTAGTACCATTTTTATGAAATTCGTTCACCAGAGTTTGGTGCATATATGTTCATGATTGTAATGTCTTCTTGGTCAGTTGTTCCTTTGATCAGAATGAAGTGAGCCTCTTCTATTATCTCTTCTGATTAGTTTTAGTTCAAAGTCTATTTTGTCTGATAATTGAATTGCTGCCTCTGCTTGTTTTTTAGTGCCATTTGTTTGGAATATTGTCTTTCTTCCTTTCCCCTTAAGGTTGTACCTATCCTTGAAGGTGAGATGAGTTTCTTACAGACAACACAAACATGGTGTTTTGTTTCTTAATCCACTCAATTATCCCATGTCTTTTGACTGAGGAGTTTAGGTCGTTGATATTTAAAATTATTATTAAAAGATGCGTATTGGTTGCTATCATTTAAATTTCTGTTTGCATTCTTGGTCTAACTTTGTGTTTCCACAATTATACCCTCATTTAGTTTCTTTCTTTTGCCTCTTGGGTATAGTCATTTATTTCTTCAGTCCTTCGTATTGCTTTGAGTATTCTCTGAAAGGCTGGTTTGGTTTGATGGACATAAATTCTTTCAGCCTTTTCGTATCATGGAAGATTTTTCTTTCCCCTTCAACTATAATAGGCATTTTTTTCTGAGTAAAGTATTATGAGTTGGCATCTATGGTCATTTAGAACTGGGAATACTTTGGTCTAGGCTCTTCTGGCTTTCACAATTTGTATTGAAAAGTCAGCTGTAATTCTGATGGGTTTTCCTTTATATGTAACTTGTTTTCCTCTTACTGCTTTCAGTATTGTTTTTGTTCTGTACATTCAGTGTTTTTACTATGATATGCCATGGGGAGTTTCTTTTCTGGTCCTGTCTATTTGGTGTTCTATGTGCTTCTAGTACTTGTATGAGTACTGAGATTGTACTGAGATTCTTTACCTGAGAGTCTTCTCCTTCATCTATACCTATGATGTGTAAATTTGGTCTTTTCATGGTGTCCCACATTTCCTGCATACTCCATTTCTGCGTTTAAAAATTTTTTCATATTCTTTGCTTGAGTGGTCTAATTCTTCAGCCATATTGTCCAATTGATATTTTGTTTTCCATTTTATTCATTCTGTTGATGAGGCTTTCTCCTGTTGTTTCAAATTGGCTTATTGAGTTTTTCACTTCCTTCTTCATTTCACTCTGAGTTTTTTTCAATATTTCTATCTCCTTTTTGAATTCAGCCAGAAGTTTATCCCCATCTTATTTTTTAGTTCTTTAAATTTTTTATGTGTTCATTAAATTAGTAGAATTCTTTGATCATGTTTGTGATTATTCTTTTTAGTTCTGTGTCCTGGCTTATCTCTAAGGGTTCTCATTGTAGAACTCTTCTATAGGACTGGTGGTGTTTGGTGGGAGCATACTATTTCTGTTTTTCATATTTTTTTTTGTTGGGTTTTGGCATGTAGATTTCTTTTGTTGCTTGTGATTCTGGTATGAAACTCAAGTCTTTATTTGTTGAGTTAAAGTCTGATTCTGTTTGTATCATCGGTGTTCTTGGTTGCTTTCTGATTGGGTATGAAATGCTGGCTGGTCCAGGTTTCAGGTTTTCTCTTTTGATTTTATATCAGAGAGACCAGATGGCTCCAGTCAGGCTACTCAGGAGCTCTCCAGGAAGAAGAAGTGACTCTGGATAGTTGGGAGCACTTCAAAAGCCTCAGATGGATAGGGCCAATGTCCAAGGAGAGGAGACTGGAGATGGAAGTGTTGGTCCCTAGTAGCCAGCAGGGAAGCCTGACTCTGGGGCAGTGGGAGGGACTGTGGATAGGCCCAAAGTAGGGGGATGGGTACTGATTTATTTGGGAAGTTCACCAGATGGAGGCTCAAATCAGGCACTCTCAGGTAGTCTCCCCAGGTCTGGGCCCTTAGTAAGCTTAACTCAGGCAGTGGGAGGGACTGCAGGTGGTCCCAAAGTAAGGGAAAGGGTACTGCATGACCTGGGAAGTCACGATGTGGAGGCCTGAGTCAGACACTCTCCTCCTTATTTATTGTAAATATATGCATACATACATATTTATCTGTTTTTATAAATCTCTTAAAGACTGGAGAAAATACATTCTAAAATATGAGATGATTGTAGGTATTTTTAATTTGTTGTTAATTTACCTGCAGTTAAAAACATAGGTACATATATTAAAAAGAAATACAGTAAAACTTAGATAAGCTAATGATAAAATAGTTTTGTCAGTAGGAAAGGGCCTAGGATAACTATTGTTATAATGACTCAGGCCTCCTCACCAGGTGTCTCTAGTGTGGAGACTAATACCCTAAGCTGTCACAACCTTAAGGCACCAAACACATGTTGCATTTAAATAATTCTGCTTTTCAACCTAAACACTCTTGAGTACAAATGAAACTGAGCACAAGGGTAGATGGATCTTCAGAATGAGTTGCCTATGCTGTCTTAAGTCCGTGGTCATGATCCACCGAACAATACAATGTTTCCTTGTAAACTAGTTCATTAGGATTCTTGGCCATGTATTAGTGTTAGTAAGCTTAATATCAGCTAATGCCATAAAAATAGATTCACCCTGGGGGCTGGAGAGATGGTTCAGCAGTTAAGAACACTGGTTGTTCTTGCAGAAGACCTGGGTTCAAATCCCAGCACCCACATGGCAGCTAACAACTGTCCGTAACTCCAGTCCCAAGGGATATGACAGCCTCTTCTGACCTTGTAGGCATTTTACGATATGGGTGCACTTACCTACATGCAGGCAATACACACATACACATAAAATTAAAAAAAAAAGAAATAGATTCACCCTATACATACCAACAAATTCTGATTGTTGTATTTTGCAGGGAGCAACAGTTCTACATATATGGAACTTTGTGAAGGCAAGGCCACCTAAGAAGACTCTTCGCATTGATGGTGTGACTTATTTTGGTATTACTCACGCCTGAATGGATGGACATGCTGCATTTTCCTCAAAAATCTATAATATAGACTTTATAGAATCTTGCCCATTTTCTTATTTTTATTGTCATTGTGTGAAACTTTTGAAGGCATTTATTCCTTATTCAGTTTTAAATGTTCTTAGTACCTAGCTCAGTGCCAGTACTCACTTAATATTTATGGTATGAAAACATATACCCTAATTGGGGCTAATTACCAGCCATATTTAAACACATAAACAAGGTCAAGTGCAGATAGATTTTTGGAATTTTCACTCTTTAGAATTTTTTATAATTTTATATAGATTAGCTTAATAACCAAATAACTACATTTATAAAGTGCTGTTCGGTCTTCTCATCTGCTGTACAGCTTTTTATGTGAGGATGTTTATGCAGGATGATTACACCTGAATTTAAAAGAAGATGTATTGGGCTGGGACTGGGGATGAGACTTAGTTTGTAGAGTGCTTGCTTACCTAGCCCACCTGAATCTCTGTATTCATTCCTTAGCACTGAATAAACTGGGCATGTCAGTGCACACTTGTAGTCCTAGTACCTGGGAAGTAGAAGATTAGAAGTTCAAAGTCATCCTTAATTACACATGAAACTCAAGGCCAGCCTTTAGTTAGAGATCCTGATATAAACAGACATAAGCACACATGCGCGCGCGCGTGCACACACACACACACACACACACACACAGAGTGTGAGGGAGAGAGAGAGAGTGAAGTGTATTAGGCTATAAATATCCTGTTCTGACAAAGCATCACAAGTAAAAAAAATGACAGGACAGGGTGAATATAATCCACTGTAACTAAGGGAAGAAGTCTGTCTATTTTAGGTCTAAACAATGTTTACTTCTATTCCAGTGACATTTCCTATTGAACTAAAAGTTTACCTTCCCTTGAAAACTCTGCAGAATGAATGCACCGTGAGCTCAAAGGAGCACAGTCATTGGCATTTTCTCTCCTTCATAAACCAGATTGAAACAGATAGGGAAGAAAGGTAAATACCTATGACCTCCTTTAAATTGGCCCCTGTGAAGTCATTGGGAGAGAAATGAGGCCTGCAGCAAAGAGTCCTTTGGGAGACCCTCAGGTTTCCTGCACTGGATGGGTGGGGACTGCATCTCACTCTCTGTAACTCTTTTGTGCTCTCACAGGGGAAAGCAGCTAATCAGCTTAGATACAAAGGTCTCCATAAGTATGGTAGACAATTCTCACATTTCATTTTCTTAGAACTGCTGAATAACACATTTCCTCAGCTAAGCTATTGTCCATTTCTCTGGGGAATGGGGCAACTGGTGATGTCATCCCCACAATGAGGAGACATTCTTGGCTGCAGGGCACTTTGTTCTCATTCAAACAACAACAACAATAACAACAAAACACACTGTGAAAGTTTTGTTCTCAGGCTGTGTGAGCGAGGCTCTGTAAAGAAAATCAGGACTGGCTGGTCTCAGGGAATGAGGCTTATTTGTAGATTGACTCAGTGATTTGCTCCGTTTAAAAACCTCTGTATTTTACTGTTCTTCTCTCTCATGTTCCTTCTTTCCATTTCCCTCCCTAATTCTTCTCTATTAGACTGGTGTTACCAAGGGGGAAATGTGTAAAATGGTGGCATTTAAATGGGGGGGAGGGAAGAGGGAGGGTTATAAAAGGAACTATGGAGGTAAAGGGAAAGAAGGAGTTCAAGAGAGGGGGGACCATAAGAGAGAGGTGTTATCAATGGGGGAAAATGGGAGTATTTTAACTGGGGAAGGAGGAGGAAGGGTTAGGTAGGGAGAGAAAAAGGAGAGAGAAATAAGGCTTAGCTGGAGTGAAAAACCAGAGGAAAATGCACTAGTTCAAAAACCTATAGAAAAATTATACATAGACTATCTCTACATGCATCCATGTATATAGCTGAAGGCTACGTAACAAGAAAAGGTGCCAGACAGGAGAAATCTCCCTTGGAGTTGTTGACCAAGGTAGTTCAAGAGACTCCCAAAATTACACAGGCTATTGCCACAGCCCTTGATTGCCTCCCAGAACTTGAAGGTAAGACCTATTGCTGAAGTCAGGACATACTTTGGACACAGGACTTGGAGAAATGGAGCTGGAACTGACCTGGAAGCCATCTTCCCTGAAGTTTTGGAGAACACTATGCAAGCTGCTAAGGGAGAAACATCAATCAATGGTTGTCCCACTGAATTTTCTCCTTCCTGCGCTGTTTGACCCGCCCTCACTCTCTTTAAAGTCTCGTGCTCCTGATGCAGGTACAAAAACCACATAACACATCTTTATCTGAATTTTGCATAGTTTATACCTTTGGCGGGGGAGGGGAGTGACTTACAAATAAACAAACACCCAGTGCCCAGCTCTGCAGTGCAGTGTTTCAAAACAAGTGGGAATTTTGCGGTCTATTTTGTCAGAGAAAACAACTGCTGTAACTAATCATGAAAGTGTGAGGCAGAGGGGACAGCATAAGTTTTGGGGACAGAGCTGAGTTCATTTCTACTTACTCTCTTTGATCGTCAACTTCATCATCAGTGAACTAGGGGTAAACATGTCTGCTGGATTAAAGAAAACAGTGTTCACCAGTAAGTTCCTGCTATAATAATAATAGCATCTAAGCAAAAATTCTCTTTCTACCAATCCAAAAAGATAGCAGTTTGCTCACTGTACCATTGGTTGCCTTCATAAAATATGGATTTCCCCACAATATGGCTGTTTTTCTTTGAGACAAATATCTTTTCTCCTCAGAGGGATGCATTTCTTCTTCTTCCTGACAGGACCCAGAGGAACCCCTGAACATACTTCCGCTCCTTCCCTCAGGGATCCTGGGCCATACTGGTCCTGTTTCTTTGCCATCATTACTGGGTCCAGGGAGGACTGGTGGAAATTCCCTTTGTGCCTTGTTGACGTCAACTCTGAGGCTGTACAAGACGGATTAAGAAAAGGTATCTGATAGATTTTACTTTTCAGGAAGTCAAATGTTTTTTAAATCAGAAGCAAAAGGATTTAGTTTAGGGAGGCTGAGCCCACATTTCTATCAAGGGAGTGATAGATAACCCTTCCCTTTCCTCATAGGCTCTCCCGAATGTCCCCTTGGCTTTCACCTCCCTGACAGTCTTTAAGCCTTCCCCTTCTGGTCTTCCACCTCAAACCCTCCCAGCCAGGCTTTGCTTGGCTCTCTAACCATTATGTGACTGGGTCTGAAGACAGGGAAAGCAGAGGGCTTCTGGTCTGAGGAGGAGATGGGTTCTGTTCTGTGACTGTGTGGAAGGCTTTTACTCAGTAAGTTACTCACAATTCCTATTTATTTTCAATTGACTTTCTATAGCAAGAGTTGCAAAATAGAACAGCAACTAGCTTTGTTACCAGTTTGGGGAACCAAAACATTCTATGAGGAGTGTAGCAACCTGGCTAAGGAAACTCAGACCCCAACTCAAGCTGAATGGGCTTCTTTCCCCTTTGTCCAGAGGGAAAGAAGCTCCAAACTATGACTTAACTCTGGTTTTCCCCTGTGAATGGCCTGATGTCTCTGAGGTAGAACTGTAAGAGAGCAAAGCTTAGTCATGTAGTCTCTCTCTCTCTCTCTCTCTCTCTCTCTCTCTCTCTCTCTCTCTCTCTCTCTCTCTCTCTCTCTCTCTCTCTCTCCCCAGAACTTAGGGCATTGTGCAAGCTAGGTAACTGCTCTACTCTACCACTAAGCTATATCCCCAACCCCTAGTCCCATCTCTTCTGCCGATGGAGAATTCTCAATCTTTTGGAGCCAAGAAGTATTCTTGGTTTTTCCAGTATGGAGAAACAGTGAGCGCTAAGAGTCATGGACTATTTTAAAATTCAGCTCAAAGGCCATTTCATCTGGGCTATCCACGATCTGTAACGCTCTCTAGATAACCCTTCGGATCTCTTTTTCTGAGGGTTCATGATGCCATTCAAGCTGGCAAGGGACATGCAATAAATGGAGTGACCAGAAGGTGGCACTGTTAGTATTCCTAAGATGTAGGCATTCAGGTGATGCTGCTGCACTTGTCCCTTCCCACTGCCTCAAAGTGAAACAACTGTTTTCTTAATACCATGTTACACTCTCTAGATAACCCTTCGGATCTCTTTTTCTGAGGGTTCATGATGCCATTCAAGCTGGCAAGGGACATGCAATAAATGGAGTGACCAGAAGGTGGCACTGTTAGTATTCCTAAGATGTAGGCATTCAGGTGATGCTGCTGCACTTGTCCCTTCCCACTGCCTCAAAGTGAAACAACTGTTTTCTTAATACCATGTTACACAGAGGGGTGGTGTGTGTGTGTGTGTGTGTGTGTGTGTGTGTGTGTGTGTGTGTTTATGCTTTTACCTCAATCACTGCAGCCTATTTTCCTGCCATGTTACTTACAGTGAATTCAAAGGCAGGAAGGTTTTGTTTATTGAAGTTTGCTTCATGTACTTACCGTGCATTCTGTTCTTTGAAGCTTTAACAAAACAGCCCCAAACTCTCTGGGAAATAAGACCTTGTTTGTGCAGTAGCTGTTCCTCTGCTTCCTTCACAAGCGTTGGGACTGTTCCAGAGGGGTAGAGCAAGGCTGACATTTTCCTCCTTGTCAAGCTTTTTACTTCTTAAGGCTTTTAATATTCTTTGTATAGATTTAATATAAAATGTACCAAGTTACTGCTGCTTTAACACAACAAACGGACTGCTTCATGAATAAGTAACTCTGTCTACATTGCTTTAATAGTTACAGAACTTACTTAAAGGAACTTGAAAGCTGCTAAGAAATTTAGGAGAAACTCAGCAAAATTGTGCCATTTTGTTTAGCAGAGGAAGATTTTTTCAGAGGAAGTAAATTAGAAGAAATCCTATTAAGAGTAAGGGAAACCTTTCACATTAACCACGTGTTAAGAGCTTTCTGAAGCCAGAGGCTACCTACCCATCATGACCCAAGTAGTCACTATTTCAGGCTTTGTAGGGCAGAGGGTCTCATTTGAGGCTAGACTCTGCTGCTCTAGATTGAAGGCAGCCATGAGTAAAACACAAAAGAATGGGCATAGTTTTTAAAAAATATCTCTATTTATTATTTTTATCTTATGTATATGTTGTATGGTCTGCATCTATGTAAGGGCACCTGTGTCATGCAATACCCACAGAGGTCAGAGGAGTGTGTCATTGGATCCCCTGGAACTCGAGTTATGGACAGTTGTTAACCACAATGTGGATGCTGAGAATCAAACCCTCATCCTCTGCAAGAGCAACTAGTGCTCTTAACTGATGAGCTATCTCTCTAGATTAAATACGTTTACTATCTCATTTCAAAAACGATTTTAATAATCCATTTCTTAAAACACAATAAAATTTTGAGGCTTATGTTTTTAAAGGCATAGTTTTATCTAGCATCTGGTTTACCATCAATTTGCAAAATTATTTAAGAAAATACACAACTCATCTTATTTACACACTTATGTGGAATCTGAATATAAGGTGTTCAGGTGATATGTTTAAAGGTGGGCACCGCCACCTCTGAGTCATAGTTTCCAGGTCTCTGAAGTAGAATAGAAACTTTCACTTCTCTCCTTTCTGATAAGGTCATTAACTTTATGATCCTCCTGTTTTCTAGACTGTAACTGAAGGCTATCCAGATGTTTGTTTCTGTTCTGTGTTTCCCACTGTTCTAGGAACATAAGACAAGGAACAGGTCCTATTTTTGTTGTAGCAGCAGGGCGTATGGCTAATAGAAAGTAAGATCTATGTCCATGTGATCCCTGTTTCTTGAAAGTGAGAGTTTGTGAGGATGCAGGAGGAGAGGAGCTTTCATGTGCTGTTGGTAAAAGGGATGAATTAATATAGCCATGATGGAAAACACTATGTGGTTCTCACAAAACACTAGAACTAAAACTGTCATATACTATGACAAATTTGATGCTGGATGTATATTCAAAGGGAGACAATTTGCTTGTTAAAGAGATGTCTGTACTCCCACATTTATTGCACTATTCACAATAGCCAAGGTGTGGACTAAATCTAGGCGCCCACAGACACCTGAAAACATGAAAATACGGCTGTTGTACACAGTGTGGTAGGAAATTCTGCTATCTCTGGCTAAATAGATGGGATAGATCGTTAAGTGAAATAAGCCAGGCTCAGAAAGACAAATAGTACATGTTTGTACATATATGTGGAAGGTAAAATAGTTGTTCTCAGAGAAGTCAAGAGTAGAATCAAGTTACTAGAAGCTGGAAAGGGTGATGGTGGAAGGAGCAGTTAATGTTTACAAGAGTTCAAGAGAGAAGCAGTAACTTCTAATGTTCTATAGCACAGTAGAATAACTAGGGTTGGTAACAAATAGTTGCTTTTTTCAAAATAGCTAATGTAATTTTGGATGTTACCAACACAAAGGATTGATGAGTTGGAGGTGATCAATATGGAAATATGCTTGATTTAATAATTACAGATCGTATACATGTATTAAAATATCACACTACACCCCATAAATTATACAAATAAGGGTTTAAAAAATGCTATATTTATTATTTTAATTTTATGTGTGTGAGTATATTACCTGCATGTACATAAATGCACTCATGTTGTGTAATGCTCACAGAAGTCAGAAGAGGGCATTGGATCCCCTGGAACTGAAGTTACAGACAGTTGTTAGCCACCATGTAGATGCTGGGAACTGAACCTGGGTTCTCTGTAAGAGAAACCAGTGCTATTAACTGCTGAGGCATCTCTTTGTCCCCCAAATAAAGGTTTTTATTAGGTCAAGTGATGTAACAATTTTATGGTGGCATTTTATTTGGCTAACGCTCATTCTTTAAAATTAGAGTTGTCAGGGGCTGGAGAGATGACTCAGCAGTTAAGAGCACTGGCTGCTCTTGCAGAGGACTTGGGTTTGATTCCCAGCATCTACATGGCAGTTAGCAACCATCCATAACTCCTGTTCCAGGGGAATCCAATGCCCTCTTCTGATCTCTGTGGGCATTGCGCAACATGGGTGCACTTACACTCATACAAGATAAAAATGAAAATAATAAATAAAATTAGAGTTGTCATAGGACCACCTGTGAGCCAAGTCTAGGACTTGACCTACTAAGAGTTGAAGTTTCATTGTCTACATCTGTTCTCTTTTGTTTGCATATTATTTATTGCCATTTTATAGTGACATAGTTGTATAGTTTTGACAAAGACCTACAGAGGTTAAGATACTTATTCTCTGGTCCTTTATGGAAAAAGTGTGCTGAGCTCTGCTTTAAAGTAGTACTTTTCAGACACTGTGATGAATGGGTAGTTTTCTTTTGAAATCTATCATGATGACATGTAGTTCTGCTGTCCATGACCTGTAGCAGCTAGTGTCACATCCATTTCACCACATAAGGCCTAAACCCCACTAGTCCATCCCATTGAAAGAGATATGTGTCTGCACTGCTTGTACCCTGACATATGGCCACAAGGTCAAATGACTACTAACATTCTAAATGCTTATACCAAAATTCTGTATGAATCTAGTAGCGGACAGGAACAGACAGTTTTCATATCAGCAACATGGTTCCAGGCACTGCTATGAGATGGTGGTCTTTGAACCATCAATGTCACATGCATATTGAGTTAAAAAGTAAACTCTGATACGTTCAGTAAGTCTAAAGTGTGGCTTGTCACTGAGACTTTTTAATACATTTGTAGATGATGTTGATGCTACTGGCCCATGGACTGTGCTTTTATAAGTGTCGCTGCTTTGGAGATATTTCTAAAGAGGTCAAGTTAGACATCAAATCTAGTCTTTCTTCACAGAGTGGTGTTGGCTACATTATTCCCATTTTATTGAACAGAACTAACTGTGTTTAGAGAAATGAAACAATTTGCAACTGGTAATTAAGAATAAAACATGGCTGTTGTTAACCAAAGGGATATACAAGAATTTTGACACTGTTTTCATACCTATAGATAATATTTCAACTTCAAAGTTAGATTTTTCTAATAGTGTCAGCAGCCCTGCTTACAACTTAGCTATAACCAAATAGGTAGTGATTTTGATTATGGCCTGCTAAACAAGTGGGGACCATAGAGATAAACATGGATTTCTAAAGACCCTGCCTGTCCTCCTTGCCTCCACTTTCTTCATTTCCTTCCTTCTCTTGTTATTATGTGTTGTTTGGAGAGTCTCCAGACCTTCATTTGGATGTGCAAGCCATTGAGATGAATATGTCCAGCAGGAAATGGAATCTTTTTTATGTTCTTGCAGCATTAACCGATGGAACATTTACTTAAAGTAACCAGGCAAATGTCTTTCTGCATCATTTGGGGGCACTGTCAAGTGTCTGATGTTCTGTTTGCACTTAGAGATTTCTGTCATTGGATCTGAATTCCGGATTTTTTTTTTCCGTCCTTTAGCTGCTGTTTATCAGGAGCTCTTGTGTTGTTCAGCTGCTGCCCATCAGTTTAAATGATCTGCACCATGGAAAAGAACAGGAAAAGAGGCTAGTTGATCACGGGAGCATAACTTCCTGGGTTGCCTACCATGTTTAGAAGACAAGTCTTTTAAAATATTTACCCTATATGGTACATTAAAACACAGATGATATTTGCTTATCAGTTCCACAGCTACATTGCTTAGCTTTTATATCTATGCTGTTGCTCACTACTTTTCCTTCTTACAAATCAATTTTCAGTGGAATTAATCTGTAACTTATCAGAACAAGATTTTAGTTATGCTTTCTTCTTTTCCTTAAGTATTTTTTATTTGATCTTTGAAAATTTCATAAAAGCATACAGTGTATTTTGATCTTATCTATCCCCTAGCAGCTCCATCTAATCTTACCCCCTAGCCAAATGCATGTCTCTTTTTGAAAATTATTATTAATAGTCCCCTGAGTACAGTTAGTGAAGGCCAGGTGCAAATAGGGGTGGTGTCACTCACTGTTGTATGGGCAACCTACCAGTGGCCACATTCCTAAAGAAAGTGACTCTCCCTCCCTCAGCAGCCATCAACTGCCAATAGCTTAGCCAGGGATGGGGCCTTGGGACTCCCTCCCCATCCATGCTGAATTTTGGCCGGCTTGATTTTGTGCTGGCAACCACAGCTGCTGAAAGTTAATGTGTATATCAGCCACGTCATGTCCAAGAGACAGCATTTCATGGCTCTCCTCCCCTTCCTCTGGCTCTTCTGTTCTTTCTGCCCACTCTTCCATGAAATCCCATGAGACTTGAATGGGAGAAGTTGATACAAATGACCATATATGGCTGAGCACTCACAGTTACGTATTCTAAGCCCTTTGACCAGTTATGAGTCTGCATTAACCATTACACCCTGTGAAAAAGAAGATTCTCTGAACAAGGTTGAGAGCAGAACCAATTATTGGTATAAACATAAATATTAAAAAGCTAATTTGAGAGCCTGGAGTGATGGCTCAGCCCTTAAGAGTGCTTTCTTCTCTTCTGGAGACCCAAGTTTGGTTCCCAGCACTCATGCCCTGTGGCTTACAACCACTTGGAACTCCAGTTATAGGGTATCTGACACCCTCTTCTTGCATTTGTGGTTACCCCCATACTTGGAACGTGCACACACACACATAAATAAAAATAAAATCTTACAAAAAATGGTAGTTGAACAGCAAGACCATTTTGAGAAACACCACCAGTAGGTCCCTCCTAGGGCCTATGATCTCCCCAGTCATGGATTTTTGAACAGATTTAAAGTATAAGACATAAAATCTCTCCTGAGGAGGAAACCTCCAATCCAGTCTGAAAGTAGCTTGTTACTCCCATAAATATCATGCCACTATTACACCAGTAGACATGACTTGCCTTGCAGGTCAGTATTATAACATGTAGGGTCCAGTTCTGCTAAGACCATTCATGTCATTTTACCTCTGGGAGCTGGCATATTACCTTCCAACCCTAAGAAAGCTAGCAAGCAGTGAGAGGTTCCTGGTTAGTTTATGATTGCTTTCTCAATGCCCCGCAACCAGAAAGGGTAATTTCTTCAGCAGTGGTATATTATCATTCAGTTATGGTGGGCAACCAAGAGAAATGGCAATAACCTGTATTGTTTTGTGTATCTTTGCTGCCTTCCTGACCAATAGCTCATAGGGAGTTTTCTCATATCTGGTACTGAGGTTTTCATTTAATAACTTATATCTTCTGGGCACAGTTTTGTCCACCCATGGAGGGTACTTCTGATCAAACTCCCATCCCCCTTTTTTGAGACAGGTCTCTCTATAGCTTCAGCTAGCCTGGAACTTGCTTTGTAGACCAGATTGTCCTTGAGCTCACAGAGATTCACTTGCCTCTGCCTCCCAAGTGCTGGGATTAAAGGTGTATGCCACTACACCCAACCAAACTTCCTTTTTTATATTATGTTTTTAGTTAGCTTACAAACTAGTGGATTTCCATAAGGCTTGTCCCTACATCCTTAGGTTTGGTTAGCCCACTCTTTACCCCTGCTCTCTCCCATCCCCTTGCCCCCATCCCACTTAAACCTTTAACCTGGACTATTCTCCCCCTGTTCTTTCATGTCACCTGTGTTCTACTATACCATCTAATTATACTGTTTTACTTGGGTTGCAAGATTCTATATAGCTTTTTCATGCTCCTTTCATTTTGGTTGTCTTCCTTACCCTTTCATTTCCCCATCCCCCACCCTGTCCATGTTCGAGGTTTTCCACCCTCAGAATTCCTGCTCTCCACTTGTATTTTACTTATATTTTCCTATGTCCCCTCCCTTAATGGAAACATCCCCAATGGCTGGTTTCTAATATCTGTCTTCTACATGTACTCCAAGTTAATAAACACACAAAAGACTCAAAGCTAGGATCCATATATGAGAGAAAATTTGCAGTGTTTATCTGAGCATGGGTGAACACACTATATATATATAAACCATGCTATGTTCTAAGAAAAAGTACCAACCTAGGATAAAAATTTGTATCAAAATCTTTGTAAGGAGCTCCGACCTCCTTTTCCTTAAAGTGCCTTGGTGTCCCTCTTGTTTTCTCCCCACTCCCAAATATTTTTATTCTTAAAATCATTTCTGGACATAGCAACAAAACTATGATGCTGGCCTGTGGTGGTATATGCCTATGTGTCTTGTACCTGGGAGGCAGAGGAAGAAAGATGGAGTTCAATGATAACCTGGGCTGCGCAGGAAGACCCTGCCTCAAATGACTGAAAAAATCCAACAAATCAAACAACAAAAATTTGTGACTTTAAAATTTTTATTGAATTTTTGTGTATTTCATACATGAAATCATCTTTATACCCCCTCCTCTTCCCCTTTGGCACCTCCCATGGCCCTCCCCCTGGAGTTCATATATTCTGTCATTTGTATTAAATCATGATAACTTTTGATTGGTGGTTTGATTATTGCTGAAGAAATGTCAAAATGGATTTTGAAAGAAGAGATTCTAAACTATTGACAAAACACAGTTGTATGCTTGCTATGTGTTGAAAAATTTTCTTAAGGTGATAAGGGTCAAAACATAAGTATCCTTAATCACTTGAATTCTCAGAGCCCTTCATTCTAGAAAAATCTAATGAACTGTCAGAATGAAATTAAGGCTAAGGCCTTAAATTAACTAAAAGAAAACGCCCACAGCTAACACATCAAAGCCTTTTCTTCCAGCTGTTTCCCATCCTAAAACTTCTGCATTCTTCTTTTGTTTATGTTTTTTGAGACAAGGTCTTTCTATGTAGCCCTGGCTTGCCTAGAACTCTCTATGTAGATCATGCTAGCCTTGAACTCATGATGACCCACATGTCTCTCCCTTTGGAATGTTGGGATTAAAGGTTTTTGCTACCATACCCTGCAATAAATCCTCCTTTTATCAGCTATGGGAGAACCCACCCAGCCTGTCTCTGTATATTTAAATCTGCTCCTGCCCCTCTGCTGCTCTTTCAGCTCAGGGTTTTTTTTTTTTTTTTAAATCATGTTGTGTCTTGATTTCAGACACAGCACCTTAGTGGCTCGAATGTCTGAAGTCTTACTCTCTCCATATTCTTGTTATTCATCTGAAACTCCAATCGAATTATGTCCTTCTCAATCTGAAACTCACCATCACCATAGGGGTGAGATGCCACCATGTCTGTACACCTTACCAGACCCTACATTATCAGATTCCCATGTTTCTTACTCCTGTATCTCATACTCCCTGCATTGAACTTTATACTCTGTGTAAATACATCAGTTAAAGAAAGTGCTGTTACTTTATACTTGGTATATTTGGTTATGAATTTCTGTCTTTAAAACTCTATTTGGTGACTTTCAAACAGGGGCATTTCTGCCTCTTCATGAGCCAATTGGTGATGTGTAGAGACACTTTTATTTATCAAAATTTGAACAGAGGTGCTTCTGTCATCCAGTGTATAAAGTCCAAAGATGTCTGAATATCTCCCACAACAAAGAATTCACCTATCTACTTGTCCATAATGCCAAGTTGAGAAACCTTTATCTTTCTAGTTAATTTCTGCTTTCCAATTTTAGAGGAGAAAATGGCTTAGGTGGGACAGTATCTCCTCCAGCAAATGGCTCTTGGTCTTTCCTGATGTTGGCTCAATGGAGCTCCCTTTTGCTGTGTGATGGAAGTGTTCTCTTATGTACTGCTGCTATAACTGCTCGGGCCATATGTCATCATCATTATGAATAAAGTTAATATAAGCATAACAAATGAGATCAGATTACTCCTGAATAATGGCAACTCCTCACTTTCTAACTTCTGAGAAAAGCCAACAAGAGGTTTGGCTACTTCCTGTCAGGCTTAGGATGGAAACAACCTCAACAACCGACTACCCCCTTCCACCAAGTCAGCACAAGGGAGGGAGGCTATGCTCCCCAAAACATTTCTGTGGAGATGATATTTTCTCTTCCTAAGATCAAATCTAGGGTCCCCCAAAGAATTCCTATAGAAAAAAATATATTTTATATTAGACTACCTTCCAGTTTTCTGAGCCTAATGTAAAATATTGGTATGGGATTCCCCAATTAAAGTATATGTATAAGAATTTATTGATGTTCAACTCAGAGCACTAAACTGAATACAGGTGCTCATTCTGAGCATGGAGCTCTCTGTTCCCACAGTGATTGTGTGCCCGTGCAGCTGCCTTGTGAGAGCTGAAGCCCAGCTGTGGCCTTCATTGGGTCACCTGCTTTATTAGCCAATTTTGCACTCCTACAATGAAGCACTCAAGGAAAGATAGCTATATAAACAGAAGACGTTTATTTACTCTCACAATTTTGGCTGAAAGTTCATAACAGGATGATAAAGGCTTGGTGAGGGTTTACAAAGGGCCACATCACCTAATTCAGATGGCAAAGGTGGGGTCATACTTGAGAATACGAAATCACATCACCAGACGGGAAATCAGAGAGAGTTTGGGTGGGAAGGTGGTGGAGGAATCTCGGTGTTTACAATAACCTTCTCACAAGAATTAGGATCCCATGAGAGTTACCTTAAATACTTTTGAGAACACACTCCCAGTGACCTAATGATCTTACAGATCTTGAAGTCCTCACAGCTTAAAGATACCATCACCTCTCACACATCCACGGTATGGACGTTTGTGGGGGGACACTCACCTCATATATGAGCCATTGTACCTGGAGAGGGGCACTTTCAAAATCAAGTTTCTTCAGATATATTGTAGTTAAGCACAAAAAAGAACACTTGCCCTCTGGCATTCTTATTTTACACTATAAGAAGTAGTCACAGTCCGTGATGGGTAGAGTCTTTGCCATCAACCTGGACCTGACAGTATCCCAAACAGAAGAACACATTGGCTTCTAATTTCCTTCTTGTTTAAGGAATGGTGCTGGCACCAGTTGATTCATTTGTATTTATTCTTCCTCTGATAGAAGGAGAGGGGAAAGTTTCTCATTCCCCCCTCTCTCTGTATGTTTTAAAACATACACAAAATATACTGTTAATATTCTTAAGTCCATAAATCAGAGGCATTAACTATATTAATCTGTGAAACCTTCACCACTATTCATCTCTACAGTGTTCCCATCATCCTAAATCTAATTCCCTTTATCATATATATTTTCTTGAACCAGAAGCCCCTGGAAGCTGAGAACACAACTTACTCATTTTTTAATTTCCTTTCAGTCTTTCTATAGTAAACACCCAAAATGCTTACAAAGCTGCACTTCATTCAGCAGATGGAAACAGAGGAGAGAGATATTTCATTACTGCCTGTGGAAATGGTGGGATGCATATGATGCAGCTAGTGATACCTGTTTCTGTTATCAGTGCTGCCCCTTTCCTCCCAAGATAGGATGCGAATAGACATTTTCCACATGTGGATTGTCATATCCTTTATGGTGTTTTGGTACCTCCTAATTTATAAAGCATCCAGGGATTTCTGGTTAATTGAATAATATATACTTATGTCTTAAATCGTTTCATGAACTGCCCATTTGTGCACACACATGCAAAACAAAAGCAAAGAATAATTCACTACTAGTCTTTTATTTCTCATCTTGAATTCTTCTCAGAGTCCAAGCTTTTCTCAAATGAACAAGGAGACTACTTTGCCTAAAGCTTTTATTCCTTAAAACAAAGGAACTACTTTTTATCTGAATACTGCTTAATAAACTGTGTCTAAAATGGAGGTTCAGGAAGGAAAGGCTGAAGTCACATCAGTGTTCACCGTTAAAAGGATCATCTCAAGGAATTCAGTAAATTTTTATATAATTCATTCAAGTTCCAAAGCTGGATAGAAGCATAGCAAATTGGTAAAATCAGATGCTGAGGAAATTCCCCGACTGGAGGAAGATGGTCAGAAGTGCTCATAGTCTTGGCTTAAAAATAATACAGACATTTGGGACAAGTGGAAGAATGGCAAATCAGACAGCTGGGAAAGGAGGCTGTGACTGTTACATAGAGGGCTGTCCAAGAAAAGTCCTCTAGCAGATAGGCTTAGCACAAAATGGGACAGACTACATGCTTTTAAAAGCAAAGCACTTATGATGTATTGCTGTGACATGTGCTTCCTGGACACATTTTTAATTTTTACAAAAGACTGAGAGGAAAGGATGGAGATGTGGCTCAGTGGTTAAGAGCACTGGCTGGTCTTGCAGAGGACCTGGGTTTGGTTCTCAGCACCTACGTGGCAGCTAACAACTGTCCATAACTCCAGTTCCAGGGGATCTGATGCCCTCTTTGGACCTCCATGAAGATTGTACAACATGGGTGTAGTTACATACATGCAGACAATACACTCATAAACATAAGATATAAAAATCAAAATAAAATACTTTTAAAAAGAATTGAGAGGAAATATAGTTGGGGCTAGGAGAAGATTGTCACTTGAGCTGTTGAGAGCAAGCTATAGCTCCCATCTTCTTCATAAGAGTAGTTGATGTATCTGTTGGCCAGGGTTGTTGAATGCTCACTGTTATAACAGGGACTTTACACAAGTTCTCAAGTGTGGAGGGACAATAAATAAAGGAACCGTTTGCCTATAAGAATCATGTAGCTGGAGTCAGCAAATTATGGTTAATCATATACAAAGTCTTACGATTTGTTTTTGAGTGCCATTCGTTTATATTTATTCTAAATTATAGCTACGTTGGGCAACTATTTGTAAAAGTATTTAAATCAGGAATTTTAGCCATTGCTGTTTTTATGGTATTAGCTGTTGCAATTACCCACCAAGTTTCAGTTGTGCAACACTATTTTTCTGATCAATAGATACTCAGCTTTCCTTGATATAATTTGGGGATCCAGGTACTGCCCATCTTGTGTTTCTACCATATCCAAGAATCTCAAAGTCCTTGGTATCGATCCAGCAGGAGGTAAAGGACTACGAGAAGGTGCACTTGGAAGTGATGTGCATTGCTTTATGTTTACTTCCCGTTCTAAAAACCAAACCTAGAAGTGATCATGTTACCTTTTCCCACACTGCTTAGTGAAATCTAGCCAAGTCTTTGAATGTGAGGAAAGGTGGTTAATGAAGCTTTTTTGTTCCCAGAACCATCTTAGTGATAGCTGTCTTACAGAAAATTTGGAATGGGCAATTCTTCCCTGTCATATTATTATAGAAAGATAACATTATTAGTCTCTTTTCATCAGCTAGCCGTCTAGCCAACCCATCAAATAGGTCAACAACACATCTAGTATCTCCTATCCAAGTTTCATTATGGTACGGGAAAATAGACCCATATAAACATACAATTGATGGGATCATTACTCTCTAAAACGGGAACAGTACAGCAGAGAAATAATCCTTATGTCAGATTTAATTCATGGGGTGCCCTAATTAGGCAAACATGCTTGATCAGAATCAGAAGCCTATTTTTAAAAGATTTGCTAGCAGTATCTCATCCTGGGTATACAGTTATTATTTTAATAATTATCACTGCATGTAGAGCAGTAGCTAATATTTTTGAATGTTTACTATATAATAGGCATTGAGCTGATTGCTTTGCAAACAAAATTTTATTTAATGTTCCCAATAATTCCATATGTACTGTCAGTGTTATAATTTGGAACTTTACAAACAAGACATATTGTTTTTAGGTAATATTTCTGAAAACATTTGAGACAGCCCAAATCAAAAGGGGGAAAAAAACTGGACAAACTATGGATAAATCAAGCATTATGACAGTGCCAAGGTAGAAGGAACTTGGGGGCAGTTGGCAGGGGTTTGCTTTAGCTTTCCTTGGCAGGGGTGCTGGGGCCTTCTGCACCATCCATCAAGGCCATACACTGTCTGCAAGAATGTGTCACTACTGAAAAATCCAAAGCCTGTTACTAGTAGGCTTGGTATATAACAGAAAAGATTGGACTTCCAGGGGAACCCTCTATTTAGTGAAAAGAAAGTAGGCTTTGGAGACAAATCATATGGAAACCCTAGCTCCTGCACTCTGCCTGGTATGCAAGCTCTTTAAACCTCAGTCTTCTCTGAATAAAAAGTTTTGGGGATGGAGAGTTGGCTTCGCAGTTAAGACCACTGCCTGCTCTTGCAGAGAACCTGGGTTTGGTTCCCAGCACCCACATGGCCCCTAGCAACTACATGTAAATCCAATTCTGAAGGATCTGACACCCTCTTCTGGCCTCAGCAGGCATTTCACACATGTGGTGCACTTACATACATACAGGCAATACACTTATGTACATAAAACAATAAATAAATGAATGAATAAATAAAAAAGTTAGCAATGACTAGTTGTTCTAGTTTATTTTCTGATGCTGTGATTAAAAACATTCTGATCAAAAGTACCTTGGGAAGGAAAAGGCTTAATTGGTTGACACTTCCAGGTCATAATCCATCATTGAGGGAAGTTAGGGCAGGAGCTCAAGCAAACACTG
The DNA here is from genome assembly GCF_000622305.1 of Nannospalax galili. Classification (NCBI taxonomy): domain Eukaryota; kingdom Metazoa; phylum Chordata; class Mammalia; order Rodentia; family Spalacidae; genus Nannospalax; species Nannospalax galili. The sequence continues at coordinate 8,553,788 of NW_008360322.1, read as the reverse complement.
AAGTAGAGACCATGGAGGAACGGTATTTATTAGCTCTCTCCCTAGCTTCTCCTCAGCCCAGGCTTCCTGCTTAGGGCTGGTACTACCCACCGTGGACTGATTCTTCTACATCAATTAGCAATGAAGAAAATGTCCCACAGACATGCCCATAGGACAGTCTGATCAAGGCAATTTCAGCTGTGACTCCTTCAGATCACTCTGGGCTATGTCAAGTTAACAGCTGAAGCTAACTAGGAGAGTAGCTATCAAGACTGTCTCAAGGGTTTGTTTTGAAATGTGCTATTTCAAGGGAAGAAGTTAAAAATCAAAGAAAAATAATAACTTGCACCAGATTTACAAAACAAACCCAGCCATGATGTTCAATTCTTTGTAACTCCAAGTTCTTTAGACCTACATGTTCTAGATAAGGTGATAAGCCGATGTAATAGAAATTATGTATGGATTTATGTGTTCTGAATATACAATTTTTGATACTTCCAGCACTTCGTAGTTTACAAATACTGAGAAAACTCTGCCAAGAGAATCAAAGAATTACAGATAACCAACCCTAATCTCTATAATGCCCTCCTTTAACTTTTATCTTTTGAGATGCCTTAACTTGCTACTGCCAGTCAACAAACATAACTTTGTGTTCCTAATAGTATTTTAATACTGAGTCCTATGGGATGTTGTTTTATTTGTGTGTGTGTGTGTGTGTATGTGTGTGTGTGTGTGTGTGTATACACATGGTTAATGCATGTGTGTTGTTGCGCTTGCCCTTCTGTGTATGTGTGAAGGAAAGAGATCCACATTAGAATGTCTTTTGAGACAGGGTCTCTAACAGAACAAGGAATTCACCATTTCAGCTGGCTAGTGAGTCCCAGGATTTTCCTCTCTCTAATACCCAATGTTGGGGTTATAGGCATGTGCTTTAACACCTGGCTTTTACATGGATGCTATGGATCCAAATTCAGGTCTGCTGATTTTGTAGTGAACACTTCACCCACCCAGCTATCTTCCCAGCCCTTGGTTGAACTTTTTACAGAGATTTAGTTGTCTTTACAGAGATTTAGTTGTCTTTATTTGTCATGGACCAGGAGATCATCTGAATAGCAGTGAGCATACTTGAGATGCCTGGAGTCATTTTCCACCTACTAAAGTTTAGTCTTCCAATTGCTATGAGGTAATCTTAGCACTGAACTGAGCTTGGATTAGTGAGCCCAATAGCAATATGATTATACCAACTTTGACTCCTTGATTTGGTTTTCTGGTCAGTTTGTACTCATTTTCTTTGCTTAGGATCTTCCAAATAATCAATTTGATAACATTCATCTATCCTGCATGAATATCTATCAGGGTATAGATCACGACAATGAAAATTATTAAAATATTGAAGAGACTGAATAAGACACTAGCAGTTGGAGCACATTTTGTCTTCTGGGTTGGCAGGATTAATATTATGAAGATGGTTATATTACCAAAAACAAATATACAGAGTCAAGATAACCATATCAAAATTCCAGTAGATTCTTCACAGAACTAGAAAAAGATAATGAAATTCATATGGAAGCATAAAAGACTCCTGAATAGCCAACAAAAGCTTAAGCAAAAAGAGAAATGCTAGAAGTATTATAATGCTCAATTTCAAACTATACTGATAGAGTCAGAGTAATAAAACCCCTAGAATTAAGGAAGATGTATAGACCAAAGGAATCTGATAGAAGACTCAGAAATTAACCCATACAGTTATAACCACTTGATTTTTAACCAAGGTAGAAGGTTTTAAATTTCATGCTCAGGAAGTAGCATTGAGAATAGAAAAATGAGATTGTGTGTAATTTAAAAGCTTCTGCACAGCAAAGGAAACTGATAGAGTGAAGAGACTGCCTACAGAATAGGAGAAACTCTTTGCCACCTACTCATTTGCTAAGTGATTAATATTCATAAAGAACTGAAAAGAACAAATAATCCAATAGCAAATTGGCAAATGAACAGAACAGTTAGTTTTCAAATGAAAAGCATGAAGAAATATTCAACATTTTTTACCATAGAAAAAGAAATCAAAACTACATTGAGACTGAATCTCACCTCAGTCAGAATGGCTATCATTGAAAGAGCGAGCGAGAGCAAACACTAGCACAGATAAGGGAAAAGGAACCTTAATACACTGTAAGTGGGAATGAAAGCTCATACCGCCATATGCCCTCTATTTCCAGAACTCTCTCATTCTCCTCTGTCTCCTGTCTTCCCAAAAAGACCCCCTCCTACTTTCATGTCATGTCGTGCCTGTGTGTGTGTGTGTGTGTGTGCATGTGTGTATCCCCGTGTGTCCATGTCCCACTGAGTTTAACCAGAGTTTCTTGCTTGAGCCACAGGTAGGGTGACGACAGGGCAACTTATCAGTGACTATACCACTGAAGGAAATGACCCCCCTCCCTCCCGCAGCAACTATTAATTGCTAATAGTCCCTTGGGTAGGGGTGGGGTCTCATGGGTCCTTTCCCTATCCACAAGGAAATGTTGACCGAACCAATCCCCTTCAGGTCTTGTGAAGATAAGCACAGCTACAGTGACATCTTTTTGCTGCACATCACCTCATCCTCTGTCTTTTACATTCTTTCTGCTGCCTCTTCTGCCTTGGAGTGGGTGATATGGCTGTCTCATTTAGGGCTGAGCACTCCACCATCATTTACTCTTTGTACTTTGACCAGCTGTGGGTTTCTACATTAATCTCTGCCTGCTGTATTTCTCTGGAGAAGGTTGAGCACAGCACTAGTCTATGGTATAAACATGAGTATTAAGAAGGTAGTTTGACAACATGACAATTTAGCAACTCAATAGTAGATTTTGTCTCTAGGGCCTATGACTTCCCCAGTAAGGACTCTTCACTGCCTTTACACACCAGGCATGAGTTCCCTCCTATGGAGTGGGCCTTAAAGCTAATTTGAAAGCAGCTGGTTACCCTCATAACAGTCATGCCACCATTTACTTGTGATTTTTATTTAAAACAATAGATGTAAACCATTAAATAATTTTGATACATTATTATGGGACATAAAACTATAGAATCGGGATTATGTATTTAACTATAGCAACTTTTCTAATTTTTTTCCTCTCCCAATATCAGAATAATAAAATTATTAAGATATTTTTAAGTTTTCTAAGTTTTTGTTGCTTAGTGATTGGGTTCAGGATATATTGACCCCCAAATATTGCATTTTGGCTTTAGAGAAAACCTTAGAAGCACTTAAAAGTTCTTCTTAGCATTCTTCTGTCAAGATTCAGGTCATGAAACCTAATTGATCTTGCTCTAAAGCAAATCATAAGAGCTTCATTGCTAGAGGCTCACTGTACGCACTGTGCACATGGAGAACACACTAAGCAAGCAGGCCCATTCCCTCCCTGTTGCCGTTAGATCAGACCCTTTTTTCAACCATACCTTTTCAGGTGCATCCTCTTCTTCATACTTAGTCATCAAAATACATAGGTTTCTCTGTCTCCTTGAATCTTCATTTCTGAAATCCCTCAGGTCATGTAAAATACATGAAATTAATTTGTTATTCTTTTCCCTTATCAATCTTTCTTTTATTTTAAGAGGTCCTGGTATGAATCTGGTGATGAGTAAGGAAAAAAATCTTTCCTCTCCAGCAATAATTCAAAGATTAGATCATACAACTTATAAAAAGAAGTCCAATAGCAATAATTAAGTTTGTTTGGCATTTTGCATATTTTAATTAACCCCAAACTGTTATCATCTTTTGTGTATTAAATTTGGAATCAAAACCTCCTGGCAAATTTAAAAGAAGTTTAATCTTCCAAAGTTAACTAAATCTAAGTACAATGTGTTAATTAATGCATGTTTCAAGGTTGATACAACATTCAGGTTAAAAAGTATACATGTTAAAAAACAAATATTGAGCGCGCCGGGACTCCCTAAGCCACATTCACCCTTCCATCCCTCCCGCCATTCTATACTCCTAGTTTGGGCCCTGCACCATTCCTAGTCTTGGGGCCCCAGACACCTGGGGAACCAATACTGCTTACTGATCCTTCTAATGTATTTTTAAAGGTTAATACAACATCCAGGTTAAAAAGTATACATGTAAAAAAACAAATTTGGGGCGCGCGGGGCCCCCCTAAGCCACATTCCCCCTTCCACCCCCCCCGCCATTCTATACTCCTAGTTTGGGCCCTGCACCATTCCT
>NW_008360322.1:8547620-8547959 GCF_000622305.1 Nannospalax galili | reverse complement strand
AAGGGGAAAGAAAAATCTTCCATGACATAAATAGGCTGAAGGAATTCTTGTCCACAAAACCAGCCCTTCAGAGAGTTCTGGGAGCAATACAAAGAGCTGAAGAAAGGAATGACTATACCCAAGGGGTTGCAGAAAGAACTCCAAGGAGGGTATAACAGTGTAGAAGTACAGCTATAGCAAGAATATAAACAAATAAATGACAGGATTCAATACTCATCTTTCATTAATAACTTTAAACATTAATGGACCGAACTCCCCAGTCAAAAGACACAGACTATATGAATGGATTAAGAAACAAAACCCATCTTTTTGTTGTCTGCAAGAAACTCATCTCACTTT
>NW_008360322.1:8519157-8543038 GCF_000622305.1 Nannospalax galili | reverse complement strand
TCAATTTCAATTGCCTTGGAATAAATTTTTCTGTAAAAAAAAAAAAAAAAAAACACCAAGTATCTTCTTGAAGTCCCTCAAATTAAGGTAAAGAATAAGAACAAATCGTTCTGGAAGAACGCAAAGGAAAATAGCTTTAGATACTTAAGTGACAATAGAATTTATTCTCATAATTGTTTTAATAGCTTTTGTATAATCCTCATCACTATTATGAGATATTAATTGTATTTATCAAATCTGTAATCATTATGCCAAAAAATCTGAATTACTGTAATATTTTGTATATTGTTAAAACTGTTACTTTAATTGTAAAAAAAATTTTAAATAAAAAAAAACAAAAACATATGCTTACCACATGAAAAAAAAACATTGGAAAAATAACCATCTAGCAATTATATGGGTAGCTATTAAGACCTTTGTCAACAAGAAACACCATATCCTACTTTATCACATAATATTAAAAAATCTGGGTTTGTCAGTGCCCTTACTAATTGTGATATGCTTTCATTCCTGGGGTTGTTATAAATTATAGCATCAAAAATTGATCTTGTACTATATACAATAGAAATTAAAATTTTCTCATTACTTTGCTATTATTTCATGTGATGATTGATCAGAGCCTTAACATACAGAGTGTCTTTGATTCTTTGTTACATTTCCCTAACACCCTCTACTATTAAGTTAAAAATTGGAATTCAGAGTTCTGGAACAGCATACAGAGAATTGCTATCAGAAACTGAAACTGAATACAGGTATATTATTAGGTACTGGTGTGATGCCTAGATTCTGTGTGAAAGCCAAAAGACCAGAATCATCAGGCTGCTACCACTAGAACTAAATTATTTGCCTATAATATGTGAAGCTTTTAGGGGCACTTGAGAGAAATCCCAGCGAAGACAGTGTTGACATCTTTTAGATGATGAAGATGATGATAAACAGCCATAGTCACAATTAACACTTGCCCAATGCTAGTTGCATTACAAGTTCTATTCTAAGCACTTCCTGTATATAAACTCACAGATTATCTTATGATAATCTGAAGACAACCTGCGATGAAGGCTTTACACAAGGTCACACAGGCAGAGAAAGAAGGAATGGACATTTGAATGCATAGTCTTGACCATCATGCCATCTTGATTCTGATTTAGACTCCAGATTTTTAAACTGTTGGTCATGATTATATACGATGTTGCATAACTCATTGTGGATGTCATGAAACATTTGGCAATAGGAAAAGTCTTCGAATGCACAAGGATCAAAAGTTAATTCAAAATCAAATGCAATAGACATGAAGTGCTTCTGGCAGGGCTTGCCAAAGCTGTATCATGAGACTCCACTGTAGCCTTGGTTCCAAACATGGAACGTGCATACTTCACACTGTGCAAGCCATCATGCTACAGAATTCCAGTGAATGCTGCTTGATACACCTTGGCTCACATTTGACACTACTCTGTGTTATGAATTGCAGTGTTTTTATTGTACAAAGTTTTCTGCTCTGTTTAGTTACAGCAAAAAGATTCAATATTTTTCTATTATCATTTCTCAGTGTCTAAGCATCAAATATATTGTGCTAGAATGTTAGGTTTTAAAAATTGTTTGAGTTATTTGCTTGAGTTTCATAAAGAAATTTTAAATAGATTTTGGTTTAGAATGAGAACATAGTTTCTGAGAATTTCTGAAATGTCTCTACACATCCTTCTGCCATTTTGTTCTATGTATTTATGCAAATAATTGACAATTATAAAATCAAAATATTGGTAAACTCTGAAAGACATTGAAAATGTTATGCACTTTGAAGTATCAAATATTCATCCAAGTTTAGTTTTTTATGTAAATATAAACATATCCATCTCATTAGCATGCAAATTTGTTTTCATCTTTAATAAATGGCAAAATTCTATGTTTGCCAAATATTTTTTATAAATAAAAATTTAAAATATTTTATTTTTTTTATTTACTATTTTTATTTTATGTGTATGAGTGTATTGCTCACATGTACAAAAGTACACCAGTGTTATGCAAAGCTCACAGAAGTCAGAAGAAGGTGTCAGATTCCCCTGTAACTGGAGTTTCAGACAGTTGTTATCTGCTATGTGGGTGCTGGGAATTGAACCTGGGTCCTCTGCAAGAGCAGCCAGTGCTTTTAATCACTGAACCATCTCTCCAATCTATAAACTTATTCTTAAGAAGAAGAGTTCTGGTCTAGATGTGGTGGCTCATGCCTTTAGTCCCAACATGTATTAGTCTGGGTTTAATCTCCAGCACCACAAAGTATGTAAATTAATGAATAAAAATGAACACGCTAGGGAGCTGGAGAGATGGCTCAGTGGTAAAGAGCACTGAGTGTTCTTGTAGAGGACTCTGGTTCCATTCCCAGCACCCACATGGTGGCTAACAGCCATCTGTAGCCCCAGTTCAAGGGAATCTAAAGTTCTCCTCTGACCTCTGCCAGCACTGCATGAACTGGGCACACTTACATACATGCAGGCAATACATTCATGCACATAAAACATAAATAATAATAAATAAAAATTTTAAAAATTGAGCATGATTGAACAAGGTCTTGTTAAGCTTTTGCTGCTCACAACCGCTTTTTGTCCAAGAAACTTTTAGATGACCCTAGGTGTATGGGTATATGAAACAGGTTTATGAACCAAACATTTACTGATAACAAATCATAAAGAAATATATTTTATAGGGTTGGAGAGATTGATGAGAGATATACCTGCCTCTACCTCCTGAGTGTGGGGATTAAAGGCATGGACCCAGACTTGTGGCTGAATCTATTTTTGACTTATTTTGTAACTTCTTATCATAAAAGGAACTTAAGGAAGCTAAAATCTATTAACCTAGTGAAATAGGATAATAAAGACTAAGATTGAAGAAAGAGAAACTATAAATAAATGGAGATGGTGAAGTCATAGTAATGCTTCTAGACAAATATGTGCAGTATTAACCTGTCCACTCTGTCAAAACTGGACTGAGGTATTAATTCCATATTTCTTAAACACAAGTTTAAATGATATAGAACTTATAGGGTTCCTAACAAACAAAGTAGCAAAGTAAGAGAGTTACTACTCTCCTGGAACTGAAGTCTGAGAATAAATAAACCACTGGATTATGTCAAGCCCCTACTATGTGTTTAGAGTGAAAACAAAGATGGCTACTGGCCAAAGGAACCTTTTTGAGTGATGCCAGCACACTTACGCCTAATACTTAGGGATGCAAAATACACTGAGGGTTGCTTGCCCCATTCCTCATTTTTGCACTCTCCACAGTGATATTTAACATCTCTACTTTCTTCACAATTTTCTTGCTGTTTTTGATCACTCTTTCACATCTCAAAAATTAAGCTTTTTCAAGTTGGAAACCATCAATTGAGAACCAAGACTACCATGGCAAATGAACCTCCTCCATCACACTTCCTTCCTCCTCTTCCTGACTGGAGTAGGAGATAGGCTTTACTATGCTAAGAGTAATTCTCCCACTTGAGATATAACTTGCTTGCTATACTGGAAGCCTATGAAAACAGTAACCCTTCTTTCCTGCCTACCAAACCTCTCTTTCCTTTGGATTTCTTAATGCTTGAAAGAGTCCTTGAAAGGGTTTTCTTTTAATGGGATTATCAAGAGAGGAAGGAGAAGAGAGGGTGAGTGAAATGTGAATATAATTGAAATACATTATGTCTGTGATGGTTTTAATGAAAATCTTCCCCATAGGCTCCAGGTATTTGAACATTTTGTCTCCAGATGGTGGCACTGTTTTGGGAGGTTTTAGAAGGTGTGGCTATCCTGGAGGAAGCACATCACTGGGGATGGGCTTAGAGAGTTCTTAAGCCTTGCCGGATCTCCAGTTGCTCTCTTGCTTCCTGTACCTGTGTGATGATGTGAGAGCATAGCTTCTGCTGCTTCTGCTCCAGGCACCTCCAGCCACCATGCCTCCCTGCCATGACGGACTGTAATTCCCCTGGAACCATAAGCTCAAATAAATTCTTCCTTCTACAAATTGCTTTGGTCAGTGTTTCTATCACAGCAACAGAACAGTGATTAATACAATAATTGGTACCAGAGAATGGGCTGTTGGCTGAAGAACCTGACCATGTGGGGTTTTTTGAAGAATGTGGAAGACTTTGGAAGGTTGGGCAAGAAAAGTAGATGATTGCTGTAAGCAGAGCTTAACAGGTCATTCTAGTAGACTCCTGGAAGAAAGTAGTGCTGAGAACAATGTAGTTCCAGAGGAAAATAAGGACTTAAGCAACACTTGGGATATTTTGGCAAAGAGTCTGGCTGGAGTCTGCCCATAGCCAAAAAGCTTGCCTGAGGCTAAATTGAAAAGTCATGGACTAATTTTTCTGGTGGAAAAAATTACAAGACAGCATAATGTAGAAATGGTGACATGGCTATTAGTGGTGAATATTATACAGATTTACAGTGAAAAAGAGCAAATGGGGCAGAAAGAAATACAGAATGTACAGGATGGATTGAAAAAGAGTACTAGGAAGATTAATGTTGGAGCCCTGGCATGTGATGGAGAGGATCCTGTTGATAAGGAGATTAAAGTGATTAAGGAGGGGCCTAGAGAGACTTAGACAATGGAGAGAATGCCTCCAGGGCAAGAACACACCCAGTTAAACCTCCAACTTGTGGAAAGAAAATCCTGCAGGGACCATTGAAAAGAAAAGCTTCTAAAATGGATAAAGCAGGCTGGGGTCCATCCCAAATTTGCAGTCAAACTTGGCAGTGTCATTCACCTGGTGCTGGCTTTAAAGGCATGAAAGATGGAAGAGTGAAGGGGTCATCAATTCTTCCTCTGTGGTTTCAGAGAGCCTTGGAGGCCAGGAAACATGCAGCAGGGGTTTCCCTGCATAGAGAAGACCCTGATAGGCCATTGCGTGAAGCTGTGAAGGTGAAGCCTGGTTGTCAATGGAGATCCCAAGAAGACGTTCATGATGCCAGAGCTGTGAGGCATCTACCAAGAAGACCTGCATACAGGGAGTGGTACCAGCACAAGAGAGAGATGTGTGTTACATGCAGAAAAGCTAGAGAGGCTGAGCCATCTAAGCCCTTTGGAAGTAAAGTCCCAGAAGTTGGATGTGGAGCTACTGGATTTGGTGTTTGCCCTGCTGGTTTTTGGTCTTGTTTTGGTATGGTATTTCCTTACTATGCCTCTATTCCTCCCTTTTGGAATGGTAATGTTTATTTAGTTCCATTGTATGTTGGGAGTATGTAATTTGTCTTTTGATTTTATGGAGGCTTACAGTTAAGATATTTACCTGAATCTCAGAAGAGACTTTGGACTGTGGACTTTTGAATAGTATTGAGACTGATAATGACTATGGGTACTTTTAAAGTTGGACTAAATGCATTTTGTATTTTATATGGTCTTGAGCCTGGGGGGGGCAGGGGGTGGAATGTGATGGTTTGAATGAAAATGTCCCCTATAGGCTCCAAGTATTTGGACATTTTGTCCCCAGATTGTGGTGATGTTTTGGGAGGTTTTAGAATGTATGGCTGTCTTGGAGGAAGCATGTCACTGGGGGTGGCTGAGAGAGTTCTTAAGCCTTGCCAGATCTCCAGTTGCTCTCTTGCTTCCTGTGCCTGCATGATGATGTGAGAGCTTAGCTTCTGCTGCTTCTGCTCCAGGCACCTCTAGCCACCATGCCTCCCTGCCATGATGGACTGTAATTCCCCTGGAACCATAAGCTCAAATAAATTCTTTCTTTTATAAATTGTTTGGGTCAGTGTTTATATACCACAACAGAACAGTGACTAATACAGTGTCCATTCATGAATATGTCATAATGAAATACATTTTGTATAAATAATAATATATGCTAAAAAACACTGAAAGAAAAATAGGAAAGAACCTTTTTGATACTGAACCCAGATATCTTTGAATTTATGCCAGACTTCTCAAAGGCCCTACTTGCTGCCTTCTTCACCCACTTCCCAGGAACCCCTGAAGTTATGTCACTCTGGGCATACCTCATATATACTTGTAAGATTATTTATGACCTTGGTGGCCCCAAATTCTTTAAGTAAATTTCAACTTTGTGAATTTTTAGTGTGTAAAACACACAAATCCATACAATTCTCTTTAATTTGATGAGTGAGGTAGAGTTGACTCACTGACAAAAGACACCCAGCTCTTCAGCATGATCCATGTTGCTCTCTTCTCTACTCTTCATGCTCCATGCACACTGCCTTTCTTTTGGTTCCATGAGTCGCCTTTGCTCTTTTCTACCACAGAGTCTTTGTACAAGCTGTTCCCTGACTACAAAACTCTTCCTTTACCACTTTAATTGATAATTCAAATTATTCAGATGCAGATCAAATGTTTCTTTTTCTAAAGAAATCTCTATAAACTTAATTTTCAGTTTCTTTGAAAAGTCCAGAAATAAGTTTAACATCCCCATAATTTACTGCCCAGAAGTTAAAATTGCTCTTTACCTGATTTGGTGATAGGATATAAATTTTAATTCCAACTATGCAGTGATTTTCTGAAAGTCATTAAATGAATTCTCAGCAAAGTGTGTGTGACTGGTGTGTTTAAATGGTGTTTAGACTATGCTTTCAAATTTGAGTGATTATTTTGCAACGACACGTGGCCTTTCAGCATCTCTGAGCACAGCTTTGCTTATCCTATGATCATAGCAGCTGCAGAAAGCAGATGTGAAACAGGTGAAAGGTCCTGAGCCAAGGTGAAGAGTCTGGAAGCTGCCATGGTAGGTCCTTCCCTGAGTGATTTGTAGTTGCTGCTGGTCATCTTCTTTATTGCTGCAGGGAGCCTCACTGGCAGGTTATTCAGTGACTTAGAGTCTGACTCTTCACCTCAGCTCACTTTCCACTGTCCTTTTGTTTTGACTATTCCTCACATTTCAAAGACACCTTGATCTTGTACACTCACTGGCAGGTCTGGCAGGCACATTGACAAAGAATAACCTGTACAACACTTTGTAAAGCATGCTAAGACTTGAAGAAGAATGGGAGGGGTAAAGTTATAGTGTCTGTTTTCAACATGTGGAAATGGCAAAAGCACATAAGTAGAGAAGACAGTGGACACAGAACTTGGAAGAATACAGCTGGAAGTGACCTGGAATCCTCTTCCATGAGGACTAGCTTGAATACACTTAGATGATGCTGCATAAGCTGCCAACGGGAAAAAACCAAGCAACGACCTTACCCAGCTGTAAGTCTGGTTTTTTTTTATTACTTCTTATCATTCCAAAGAGAGACGATTTTAACACATTTTTCCAGAAATAACTTGAAACAGGTTACATAACAATATATATACAATGAAGCTTAAGGGGTGAGGAATAAGAATAAGAAATCAATGACCAAAGGGTTTGGGAACATGGGGTCAACTTTGGTTGTGCACTGAAAAGTCCACACTCCAATATACATCCTATGACTTCCTAACAGCCATATAAAATAGAATTCTTGGCTGATATATCCTGAGCTCCTCCCCCAGTAGCTAAGGTTGCCTGGTTGGGTGGGAAGGGTAACTGATTCCTCCATGAACTCCTTGACAAGCATGGGATGGAGGTGTGACTATAACTTGCTGGCATAGTGGTTGGAGGACATTTCCAGTTAACACTCTACCCTTCCTCAGGCTCTTACATTCTTTCTGCCAAGCTCTTCTACAAGAGTCCCTGAGCCTTGGAGGGGGTGATAGGTGTGGGGTGATCGACCTTCCATTGTAGCAAGGCACTGAACTTTCAGGTCTCTGCATCATCTGTTTTCCACGGGCTGTTGGCCCATTTTAGTGGGATTCCATGCACTATAAGGATTTGGTACTAGGATCCACAAATGAGGGAGAACATATGTTGTTTGTTTTTCTGAGTCTGTGTTACTTCACTTAGTATAACAGTTTCTAGATCCATCCATTTGCCTGCAAATTTTATTATTTCTCTTTCTTTACTGCTGCATAGAACTTGATTGTGTAAATGTACCACATTTTCGTTAACCACTGGTCAGTTGAGGGGCTCTTAGGTTGCTTCCATCTCTTAGCTATTGTGAAAAGAACAGCAACAAATATGGTTGTACAAGTGTCTATGCAATAGGACGAGTTCTTAGGGTATATGCCAAGGAGTGGTATAACTGGGTCATATGATGGATTTATTTTTAGTTTTTGAAGAGTGCTCCACACTACTTAAAAAAAAAAACTGGAAGCATTCCCACTAAAATCAGGAACCTGACAAGGATGTCCACTGTCTCCACCCCTTTTTAACATAGTGCTTGAAACTCTTGCTAGAGCAATAAGACAAGACAAGGAAATTAGAGGGATACTAATTGGAAAAGAAGAGGTCAAATTGTCCCTTTTTGCAGGTGATATAATATTATACCTAAGAAATTCTAGAAATTCCACAAGAAAATCCCTAGAACTGATCAACACTTTCAGTCAAATGGCAGGGTACAAAATTAATCTATAAAAATCAGTAGCCCTTCTATATACCAATAATAAACAGTTGGAGAAAGAGTATAGGGAAACCCTCCCATTCACAGTAGCCACAAAAAAATTAAATGTCTTGGAATAAACCTGACCAAATACATCAAAAAAATCTCTACAACAAAAAATTTAAATATTTAAAGAAAGAGATTGAGGAAGACGCCAGAAGATGGAAGGACCTACCATGCCCACGGATTGGAAGAATTAATATGGTTAAAATGACCACCATTCCAAAAGCAATATATAGATTCAATGCAACCCCAATCAAAATCCCCATGACGTACTTCACAGAATTAGAAAAAAATCCTTAAATTTTTATGGAAGCACAAAAGACCCCAGATAACCAAAACAACCCTCATCACAAAGAGCAATGCTGGGGGGATTACTATATCAGATCTCAAAGTATACTATAGAGCTATAGTCATAAAAACAGCATGGCACTGGCACAAAAATAGGTCCATAGATCAATGGAACATCATTGAAGACCGAACCCTATGTACACATGATTTCAGCCACCTGATATTTGACAAAGGTGCCAAGAATACACAATGGAGGAAATACAGCATCTTTAACATGTGGTGCTGGAAAAATGGATCTCCACCTGTAGAAGAATGAAACTAGATCCTTATCTTTTATCTTTCACAAAAGCCAACTCCAAATGGATCAAAGACCTCAATGTGAAGCTTGAAACTCTGAAACTATTAGGAGAAAATATTGACAGTAACCTACAAGATATAGGTGTAGGAAAGGACTTCCTAAATTAGATATCAGTTTCTCAGGAATAAGGTCAACAATCAACAAGTGGAACCTCATTAAAATAAAAAGCAAAAGAAACAATCAAAAATGCGAAGATAAAACCCACAGAATGGGAAAAAAAATCTTCACCAGTGACACATTTGACAGAGGTTTAACATCCAGAATATATAAAGAACTCAAAAGTCAAAGAAGAAAGCAAATGACTCAATTAAAAGATGGGCTAAAGATCTAAACAGAGAGTTCTCAAAGGAGGAAATAAAGATGGCTACGAAACATCTTAAAAAGTGTTCAACATCATTAATAATTAGGGAAATGCAAATTAAAAACCACCTTAAGATTTCACCTTACCTCAGTCAGACAGGGTAAGATCAATAGGACAAACGATACCAAATGCTGGAGAGGATATGGGTAAAGGGGAACATTCGTTCACTGCTGGCAGGACTTCAAACTTGTTTAACTCCTATGGAAAGCAGTGTAGAGAACTTGTAAAAATCTATTTTTAAAAATATTTTTAATTTTATTCAATTTATGTGTCTTTCATGCAGAACATGTTAACTTTATACCCCCTTCCCCAGTGGTCCCCAGCCTTAGCCCCCACACACTGAGATTCATACATTCTGTCATTTGTGTTAAGGCCTATCATGTCAAGTTAGTTAGATGTCCCTCAGTGCAAGTTCTTCCCTGAGATTTAGTCAGTCTATCTAGAGTCCCTCCCTTTAAGAAGATCAGCTCTTTCTTACCTAGCAGTAAACAGCTGCCAATAATTCTGTGACTAAGATTGGGGCCTGCTGTCCATTCCACAGTTCTGTGCTGAGTTTTTGTCAGCTTAAGTTTGCATGGGTATTGTGTATGTTGACACCATTGCTGTAGGTTTATATGAGAAGAGCTCCAGGAGCCTGCAGGACTTTATTTCCATATGTTCATGCACCTCCTCCCTGGATCTTACAACCTTTTCATTTCCTCCTCTGCAATGGCCCCAGAGGCCTGGGTGGGTGGATTTTAATATAGAAGTCCTGCCTAAGAACCCATATTCTGTAGACTTATTCTGTACGTTTTGGTTATTTGTGACCTTTTGTGTTTCTGGCCCTCTGTTGCATAAGGGAGCTTCATTGATGAGAACTGAAAGATGCATTAGTGTTCTCTTTATCCCTTGCTCTATGTTCTGTGAGGCTTAGGTGTAGAGGTTACCTCCTAGATATGAACTTCAGCAATTCACAATCTCTGTGTGTGACCAGCTGTGGAATTCTGTAATCTCTGTCTGTTGAAAAAAGAAGCTTCTTTGATGAGTGGTGACTGGGACACTTGTCTGTAAATTTAAGGATCCGTATTTTGCACATAGTAAGAAATTACATTTGTCTAGGAATGTGATAATATATGTGTCTTAGGGGTTTTCTCTAAGATCTATGACCTCTCCAGCTATGTGTGTTTGGCTAGGTTTACAGTACCACATATGAGTTTCCTCCCACCGAGTGGACTTTATGTCCAATTAGGTAACTGTCGATTACCCCCAAGATAAAAGTGCCATTATTGCACCAATGTTATTGATTCTGTGCTGGTCATTGATGTGGTTATTAGGCCTTGAAGCTGGGGTTGGACCATCAATTGATATTCTCCCTTACCAGCTCTCCAAAGCTATGAGAGGTAGCCTTCAGTTCCAACTCCATTGCTCCAAGTTCTATGTCTGGTGTATGTTCTGTCTTCAGCAATAGGGTCTTACCTTCAAGTTCTGGGAGGCAATCAAGGGCTGTGGCAATAGCTTGTGTAATTTTGGGAGTCTTTTGGACTACCCTGGCCAACAACTTAAAGGAAGATTTCTCCTGTCTGGCACTGTTCTTGTTATTAGCCTTCAGCTCTACACATGGGCTTGTGTAGAGATATTGTATGTGTAATTTTTCAGTAAAATTTTTGACTAATGTGATTTCCTCTGGCTTTTTAATACAAGCTTGGCATTATTTATCTCTCTCCTCTCTCTCTCCCTCCATGCCCTCCCAATTTAAAGAATTCCCATTTTCCCCATTTCTCCCTTGACAATTCCTGTTTGCTATGATCCCATGTCCCTTGAGCTTCTTCTTCCCCTTTATCCCCATAGTTCCTTTTATAGCCCTCCCTCTCACCCACCCATTTAAATACCCCCATTTTACACATTTCTTCCTTAGTAACACCTTTCTTTTCTTCTCTCTTGGGTTCCTTCTTTCTCTTTTCTTCCCTGGTTAATTTCCCTTTTCCTGATTCCTACAGTTACATCAGGATATATACTCATATATATGGATTTGGTGCAAGGATTCACAAATGAGGGAGCACATATGTCATTTCGTTTTCTGAGTCTATGTTACTTCACTTAGTATAACAGTTTATAGGTTCATACACTTACCTGCAAATTTCATTATTTCATCTTTCTTTACCTCTGAGTAGAACTCCATTGTGTAAATGTACCTCATTTCATTATTCACTCATCAGTTGAAGGACATTTAGGTTGCTTCCATCCCTTAGAACCACATGGAGGCCAGATCCAGGCATTCTCAGGCAGTCTGCAAAGGTCTAGGCCCCTACTCTAAAGCCTATGCTTGAATGACAGCTGTGAAAATGATTTATTCCTCCCAAATTCCTCTGAAGAGCTAGGGACAAGAGCAGGGCACCCTGAGAAGAAGTGTGGAGTCTAATGTTGTGGGAGCTTGGAATGAAGGAGGAAGAATTGGTACCATTCTGGGAAGTGAGGAATAGGGTGTGAATGAGCCAGCCTGCCCTGGACCCTGTGGGTAGCAGGGGGACTTCACAAAGACCCCATGGACCCCACAGAGAACTCTGTGGGGCAATTTGGGCATATGGGGATGCAAGATGAGGTAGATCATGGACAAAAGCAATCTGCAACAGTGGGCTGCTGAACTG
Source organism: Nannospalax galili (assembly GCF_000622305.1). Classification (NCBI taxonomy): domain Eukaryota; kingdom Metazoa; phylum Chordata; class Mammalia; order Rodentia; family Spalacidae; genus Nannospalax; species Nannospalax galili. The sequence continues at coordinate 8,530,948 of NW_008360322.1, read as the reverse complement.
AGATGCAGAGCTGGGTGCTGGGTGTTTGTTTCTTTGTAAGTCACCCCCCTACAAATGTATAAACTATGCAAATTTCAGATAAAGATGTGGTATGTGGTTTGTCTATCCATGTCAGGAGCATGAGGCCCTGAAGAGAGTGAGGGCAGGTCCTAGAGAGAGTGGGAAGGAGAAAATTTAGTGGTATAACAACTATGGCCAACCAAGTAAAATTTCCCCAATGGTACAATAGTGGCACTTGTGTCATGGAGGAAAGATTTCTTTTGGCTCCGTTTCAGGGGTTTCAGACAATGGTCCACTGGCTCCATTGGTTTTAGGCCTGCGACATGGCAAAAACATCATGGTGAAAGGATATGGTAGATAGAAGCTGCACATTTAATGCTGGCTAGGAAGGAGGAGAGAGGGAGGGAGAGAACCATAAGAGGAGAAGTCACGTCAAAGGTATGCTTTGGTAACTGCCTTCCTCCAGTCATGCCACACCTTCCATAGTTTATACTACTTGCCAATGATTTACTCAATAATGACTCTATTAATGGATTATTCCACTGGTTATGCCAGACTACTCATGATCCAATTACAAAAATTCAAAGTCTGAACATTCAAGACCAAGCCTTCAACACTGAAGCCTTCATGGGACACTTCATATACAAACCACAACATTATGACTTTGGATTACACTTAAGGACCAGAAGAGGAATCAGTGTCCATATTTCAAATAGTGCCAGAGACCTGATCAGTAGGAAAATAATGTCTTTGTGCATGTCAGAATCTGACCATATGGGACTCATGTAGACTAGACACAAAATGCTGTCATTCTAGGAACATTAGTTGGGGGTCCCTGTTGGTTGAACATGGGCTGGAAAGAGAAACACTGTTTGAATCATTTCTTTTACCATACACTGAGAGCTTCAGTGATCAAAATAGAAAACTACTCCTGGTCCCACCACTTTGAACTGCAAACTCTACTCTTCTTTTCTAAATTGAACAGTAGTTGCTCAGGAATTAAGGTCAACAATCAACAAGTGGGACCTCATTAAAATAAAAAGATTTTGTACGGCAAAAGAAATAATCAAAAAAGTGACAAGAAAATCCACTGACTGGGAAAAAAATCTTCACCAGTGACACATCTGACAGATGTTTAACATCCAGAATATATAAAGAAATCAGAAAACAAAGAATCAAGAAAGCAAATGACCCAATTAAAAGATGGGCTAAAGATCTAAACAGAGTTCTCAAAAGGAGAAATAAAGATGGCTAAGAAACATCTTAAAAAGTGTTCAACATCGTTAGTAATTAGGGAAATGTAAAATAAAACTATCTTAAGATTTCACCTTACCCAAATCAGAATGGCTAGGATCAAGAGGACAAATAATACCAAATGCTGGTCAGGATGTAGAGAAAAGGGAACACTCATTCACTGCTGGTAGCATTTTAAACTCATGCAATCCCTATGAAAAACAGTGTGGAGAACTCTTAAAGAACTAAAAATGAATCTACCTATTACCACTTATACTACTCCTTGGCATATACCTAAAGGACTCATCCTATTGTAGAAACACTTGCATAACCATGTTTGTTGCTGCTCTTTTCACAATAGCTAAGTGATGGAAGAAACTCATGCCCTCAACTGATGAGTGGTTAACAAATATATGGTACATTTACACAATGGAGTTCTATTCAGCAGTAAAGAAAGGTGAAATCATGAAATTTTCAGGCAAATGAATGGATCTAGAAACTGTTATACTAACTGAAGTAACACAAACTTAGAAAAACAAAAGACATATATTCTTCCTCTTATGTGAATCCTAGCACCAAATTCTTATAAGTGAGTGCATATCCTGATGCAACTGCAGGGATCAGGAATATGGAAATAAAACAGGGAGGTAAAGGGAAAGAAGGAGGCTGAGGGAGGAAATTAGTAGGATAAAGGTGTTATTAAGGGAGAAATATGTAAAAAGGGGGTAGATAAAGGGTAAAGGGTAGGGGGGAAGGAGGGCCATACAAAGAACTTTGAGAATGAAAGGGGAAAAATTCTTCAGATGCACAGCGAAAAAACCAAAAACAAAAACAAAGCCTTGAGCACAGAAGGAACCCCAGAGGGATGGAAGAAAGCCATTCCAGAAGGAATATGGTTGTTAAATGAAAGTCCTAGTGCCAGAGGTGTGATTCCCTCTATGAGCTGTTGGCTTGAGGGACCCTAGAGGTCCCTAAAACAATAAAGGCCATTCCCAATATGTACTGCAAGTGCATATTGTACACTGCAAGTTGTACACTGCAGGTGGATGGAAATACCCTACTGCTGAAGACACTGCATGATGTAAGTGTGGGAGAGGGAGAAATCAAGCTTGGACTAAGCCTGCCGCTGGATGGGTGGCTTTCATGGTGTCAAAAGGTGATATGCAGATGACTGGGGGAGTATAGTCCCCTATAAAGTCTCCTCAACGACAGATCCCAAGTATAGCACTATCAACATTCCAAACAAGATGTTTCTGCCGGTGTAATAGTGGAGCGTCTACTGTATGTACAACCAGCAAATTTTCAAATGGATATAATGCCTGCTCCTAGGGGTGGAGCACACATATGGTACTGTTGACCTGGCCAATCCTGAGTGGCAGGGGCGAATATAGGCCCCAGTGGGAAGTCACTGCAATTGCTTTGTTAGCTGGAAATGATGCACCTGCTAAAATACTGACAAAGCATTTGTGTTTACCCCCGTAGGTTAAGTTATTATAGCAGTCACTGTTTAGATGTTCTTGCTTCTTGCTCTGTGTGTTTTTACAGTAGATGGAATCCCACTGAAACTGGTGAACAGCCATGGAAAATAGATGATGCAAAGACCCAAAAGTTCAGTGCCTTTCCACAATGGAAGGAAGATCACCCACACATACCACCCCCTCCAAGGCTCAGGGATTTTTTTCAGAAGAGGTTGGCAGAAAGAATGTAAGAGCCTGAGGAAGGGGTGGAGTGTTAACTAGAAATGTTATCCGACCACTATTCTGGCAAGCTATGTTCATACCTCCTTTCCATACTCATCAAAGAGTCAAAGCAGGAGTCAATTACCCCTCCCAACCAATCAGCCCACATTAGTTGCATGTGGGGGGAGGGGAAACTGATATATATGCTGAGAATACCAAGAGGCACCTTTCTCACCATTTTGTAGGGCTGATGGGAGGTCACAGGATCTGGCTTTGAGTGCGGACTTTATGGCACAGCCATAAACATGGAGTGCCCACTCTTCTGTAAATATACCCCTACCCTATGCTCTGTTAAAAAAATAATAAATAAAATATTTTAAAAAGTTTAAAAAGTGGAATGAGTAGGAATAAAAAAGGTGACTTTCATTGGATTTCTCAAAAAAATGTTTTTATATAGGGGCATTCACATTTGACTCAATTAGGAGTGTGGAGAAATGTTATTTCTCAACTCTGTGGAGCAATTCACAATATTAGTGAAGCATGGAATGTTTGTGTCTCCTTTTAATTTTTAAGCAAAGCCTGTGAGGTATTTCTCAACCCCAGACATACATCTTATTTTAACATAAGTGCCAAAATATTCAGGATGGACTTTTATAGCAGGAAACTAATTACTTAACAAATTCAATAAATATTCACAAAACTTGCATTTTGTGTTAGGTGCTGTTATATATAACTGAGAGCAGCCAGAGACAAAAGATAAATACCTACTGTCCTTGACACTTACCTTCTATTACTGAACAGATGGTAAATATAACACATTAATATTAATAATATGGTAGAGGCATGATTTAATTGGAGGCTCAGAGAGGAGAGACACAATATAACATTTATGTCCCTGGCTGCATTAAACTTGGAGAGAGGCAAATATTTCTGGGTTGGAGAAAATGAGAGCATGCAATATAGTGTACTGTTAAAGAATGGCCCTGTGTGAACCTACATGGAGAATTCCTGAAATTCCCCCAAATAATACCCTGAGGGATTACTGAAAACCTTGCCAAAAGGAGCAGATTTGAGGAGCAGATATTTGATCTCAAACATTTTTTAGCTTATAATCAGAGTAGCACACTGACAAGAGGTAAAGACATTAAAAATACAACAAATGAATGAATTACTTGCTTTCTTGTGGCTAAGGGATATGGTGAACTTGGGGTGTTAGTGATGGTCTTCAAGGAGAGAGATTCTTTTCCACTGGACTTTGAAATTTTCTGGTTATGACAAGCTTCCTGAGATGTTTGAGAACATTTCATTGACTAGGACAAGAATGATGATACCGTTTATTGACTTCAAATGTCTTCACAGAGTGAGGTTCACATGCACAGAATTGGCTTCAGCAGGTGGTTGAGGCTGACAACCTGAAAAATAGGGAATTAGATGTTATAATACAAAGGGGAGATTTCTTGGAAACTTTATTTGCAAAAGCTTTTCTCCTAGATGCCTAAAGTCGCAAGATCCTGGTCATCTGGAGCTTGTTACAGACAAGCCTTCATATATATATATTCAAAGATTTGACTAAGGCCAGAAAGATGAGAATAATAGGTCATTAAGCAACTACACATTCTCAATGACTTGCTAAGAGGTGCACAAATTCTCCTTCACCATTCAATCTATAGAAGTAGTAAGTTGAAATCCAAGAAAATGTATTGAAGGGAGTGACAGGAGGAAAGAGTTCTTTGATCTTTTCTCTTTTCCTCTCTATGGTAAATGTTATTTCCCCAGCCTAGGAGAAGCACAGGTAGGAGAGGACATCAAGAGAGTCATTTTGAGAGAACTGGAATGTTTCCTCAGGAAGGAATCAGTGAAAGATAAAAGGATATAGCACTGCAGGAGTTCTTATGGACCTTGAATGCATCCTTTGTGTCTGTTACTGGGACGAAGGGGGAATATGTCAACCAGAGATCAGTACATGATGCTTGCTTCAAAAATGAAACACTGTGATATAAAAATAGAAGGTGAGATATTGGAGGAAGAGGACCAGCCAGAAGAGGGAAAGGGGCAAGGGAGGGCAATAGAGGAGGGGATGAACAGGGAAAATTGTGTATATGAGAGGCTTTGTTTTGAAGGCAGTGATGAGAAAGAAAGTTATTTGATATTTCATTAAATAAAATCCATTCCACATATTGATTTTATATAACTGTATGGATTTTAACAGATATACTTCTGGAATTTGTGCCAAATTTCTATTGTCAACATGCAACGTCATTATTTGTAGTATGTACATAGTAATCTATATTATAGATTTTTGTAAAAGAATCATTTTTTCAGAGCTGGGGCAATAGCTCAGTTGGTAAAGGGCTTGCCACATGAACATGAGAACCTGAATTTGATCCCTAGAACCCACAAAAAATCCCAGAACATCTCAGTGCCTGGGGATGTAGAGACAAGTGGATTTTCCTGGCTCATCAGCCTAGTCAAATTGGTGAACTCCAGGTCAATGAGAGATCCTGCCTACAAAAACAAAGTTTGTTGCTCCTGAAGCATGACACCAATAGTTGACCTCTGGCTTCCACATGCATGATGTGTACACACAAACATTTTTTTTTTCGTATTATATTATAAGGAACACTACAGTGAACATTCTTGTATACATATCTAAACAGTTGAATTTTCTATAGCTTAAATTTGGCAAATAATATTGGTGTTTCAAGAATATTTATGTTAAAATCCCTTTAAAATTTTGACAGATATAGGAAACTAATTTTGAGACATTTCCACATCAGAGATACAAGTATGTTTTTTGACACTTTCATCCATACTAGCTATTATTCTGTATTTTTCTCTTTGTAGATTTTGTAAAAAACAAAAGCAGAATATTGTTGCTATTTTGGACTTGATTTCTTTGGATGGAACAACCCATATTTTCATGCATTATTCATTTCTACATGGTAAGGTATTTCAACAATATCATGTGGTTTAGAAAACCTGAAATGCTATAGATGAGGCTAGTTTGTCTATAGTCATGACCCAAATAATACTCTGGTCCTTTCCCACCATGCTCCCTCAGACCTGGATATTCCCTGGGACTTCCACTTCCAACTCTTTCTTTTGCTGTTTCCCTCCATATTTCTAAACATGGGACTTCTACAGCTACCTCTGTTTCAAGTGAGGACTTACTAGGTGATGTTTTCTCACCACACCACCTTCCTAATGATGTCACCATGCCCTGGTTTATGTGTTAGAGTTGGGGTTTTATGGATCCTCTTGCCCCAGCTACGTAAGTTGGAAGAGAATTTACTTTAAATCTCTATCTGTTCTGATACATGCACTCAATGCTAGAAATTCCCCTATAAATGCCAATTTCCCTGTACTCCACTAATTTTCTTTTCACTTCATATAAAATAGCTTTTAACTTTTTTAATCCATGTGTGTTTATAAGTGTGTGGTTTAATTACCAACTATTAAGGGTCTTAGTTGTGCCCAGAGAATGGATCCCCAAGAATTACCATGGAGTCCAGAGAGCATGCAAGAACAAAGAGTCTTTATTCGGGCTTAAGCTCAGACTATCAGACCAAACTAAAGTGGTAGGTTTGTCTGAGAGCCCTGATTGCAGGGGGAGGGAGCTTCTTTTCATAGGTTTCAGACAAAGGGGGGAGGGGAATGACAGAGTTATATTTTGATTGGTCCAAAGAACCCACGCATGCCAACATACTTTTGAATTGATTGGTTACAGTCTTGGGGGCCTCTCATTGGTGGGTGCTGCCCTCAGGGCTGTGGAATGTGCTGTTATCTTCAGGGCTAGAGGACCCTGTTTATTCCTTATAAGGCCTCAAACCTTCCCGGGCCCCCTGGACATGCTCAGGCTTGACTAGTCTATGACAATGAGACATCACAAAAATGAGGAATCAGCAGTCAAAATGGAGATGGTGCAGTTTGTCCCTCTGGTTCCCTCAAGCCAAGCGATTTACAGAAGCGAAAAGAGCAGTTAGTCCTAAATAGGGGCAGGGGCCTAGAGAGTCCAGGAGAGGGGGCCAAGGAGGAGGGTTCCACATTTCCCCCTCTCCTTGAAACTTGGAGGCCCCAATCATGGGGCTTCCTGGAGTTCAATGGCATCCCGGCTTAGGGGCTGGTATTGTGATCTCATGACCATTATTTGGATTGCCCCTAGGTGGTCCTTCATGAACTGTACTAACCTCTTTAAGATACAGGGTCCCAGGGTTAAGAGTAGGATCAAAATGAGGAGCGGGCCTATCAAGGTGGACACTAAGGTGGTCAGCTGGGGTATGCGTTGAACCAGGACTCAAATCATCCCTGTTGAGCCTCTTGCTCTCTTTTTCTCTTAGCCAGTCCTTCTCTTACCTTAGCCATAGTATCTTTGACTACCCCTGAATGATCACCATAAAAACAGCATTCCTCTCCCAGTGCTACACACAGCCTCCCCCCTCCCCCTGCCATTGAAAGAAGATCAGGTCTAATCCCCGTCAATTTTGCAATACCACTTCTGCTAGGGAGGACAGGGATTCTTGTAAATGAGAAATTGCATTTTCCAGCCTTTCTATATCTACATCTATTGCAGCTCTCAAGGTTAAGTACTTAGCTGATGTTGGGTGGCTAGTGAGGCTGCTCCTGTCCCAGCCACAATGAGGCTGATTCCAAGAATCATGCTTAGAGTAAGGGCCATGGCTGTGATTGACTCCCTGGCAACCCAGGATTGAGTTCTGTTAATCTGTCCCAACAGTTCATCATTAGTATGATATAGCAGTCTGGGAACTAACTGGACTAGGATACAGTAGTCTCGTGTCCAATTAAAAACTTCCATATGCACGCAAGGGGTCAGGCCAAAGGAGCAAGTCAACCATGCATGGGCTCAGGGACCAAGTAACTGGTTAGGTGTGATAACTCAATGCTCCGAGTGACATTGCATAGTTTCTAGTAATCGATTGGGATCTGTCCTATTTATAATCCTTGTCCTGTGATGTGTTGCAGAGTCAACTTGGCCTTAGAACTCCAATGACAGGTGTTGTAGTCATCAGAAAAGTTATATGTCCCCAAGACCGCTATGCCATCATAATAAGGTGATAATAAGGTGGGCCAGTATCATAACATAACCAACAAGAGGCTGTCATGTCTGGCTTTGTAGCATTCAGTACCAGATATGATTGCTCCAGCAGAGTGAGGTGAGGGTTTACCTCCAGTTTCTCAAAAGGGGCCAGTACCTTAGTATTTTGAAATTTAGCTCCTCTGGAGGTGGGAGACCCAGGGCCTATGGGAGAAATTGTGGCCACCTCTGGGGTGACAGGCACCTTTGGGGGGGTTTGTGCCCATGGTGTAGGGGCGAGGACTTTGTTAGGTCTAATCTCAACTGTGGGTTCGGGGAGTACTCCAATTACTCGATGGATCCTGAAAACTGATCCCAAGCTCTCAGACTTCAACCGAATGCCCCAAGTATAACCCATCTCCCAATTGGGGGCTTCACTTCCTTGGTCTGTGAAACTTATTTTAATAGGATTACAGTTAGGATAGCTTTTATTCATTTGGGTCCATGCTGGGATGTTATGGACAGCAGCGGGCATGACTGCTGGGCGGCCAATGCGTGTTAGTGTGATAAAATCATCTTTAACAGGTGGTGTCCAATCTATGAACCCTGTACGCAGGCAATCACATGATTTGCAATAAAAGTCATAAGGTGTCCCACATTTTCCTTCTCCCCTTTTCTGCCTGCAGGCCTCGGGGCAAACATAAAAACTGCATGGAGTCTGTGGGACCTATACCAGCCATCAATTTTGAAAGGTCCAGGTTCAGATCTCGGTACCAGACAGATGGGGGAACTACTTTGGACATCTGGGCCAGGACCCTCATAGAGTTAACATTTATAAATTGCCAGGTTGAATTAAAGGGCTGGTAGGGGTTGGCACCACAAACACTTATAACAATTAGTATAGTAAGAATTAAGAATGGCTTAGTCTTAACTTGAGAGGATTGTCTGCATTTCAGTGAACTTTCCATGCCTTGGGTCCTGGTGCTGGGGCCTGAGGGTCCTCCGGGTCGCCGGGGTGTGGTTCAGCTCTCTGGATACGAGTGTGATGTATCCAGGCAGCTATTCTGTCTACCTTGACGGCCGTGGGTGTAGTCAGGAGCACCACATAAGGGCCCTTCCAGCGGGGCTCGAGCGTTTCATGGTGGTGCCGGTGGACGTAGACCCAATCACCTGGCTGATAATTGTGTGGAGTGGGAGGAGGCACTGTCTCATAGATAGCTCTTAGTTGGGGCCACACATCCTTATGTGTATGAGCCACTGCTTCTAAGGAATTAATCAACTGATGGTTATCAAATTCAGCAATTAGTTCAGCTTTTAAATTAGGGAGAATAGGAGGGGGGGTTTCAAACATGATTTCATAGGCAGTTAACGCTAGCAGATAGGGTGAGTTTCTCACCCTATACAGCATGAAGGGAAGGAGACCCACCCAGTCCCAGCCAGTCTCCATGGTTAATTTGGTAAGGGTCTCTTTTAGAGTTCTATTCATCCTCTCTACCTGTCCAGAGCTCTGGGGCCTGTATGCACAATGTAATTTCCATCTTGCCCCAAATATCCTAGCTAATTCCTGGGTTACCTGTGAAGTAAAGGCTGGCCCGATGTCAGAGCTCAAAAGGGCTGGGATGCCATACCTGGGTAAAATGTCCTCCAGCAATTTCTTGGCCACCACCTGAGCGGTCTCATGATTGGTGGGGAAGGCTTCAGTCCATCCTGAAAAAGTGTCTGCCAGAACTACCTGAGTGGTCTCATGCTTGGTGGGGAAGGCTTCAGTCCATCCTGAAAAAGTGTCTACCTGAACTAGTAGATATTTATAACCATACTTGCCTGGCTTAATATTGTAAAGTCCATCTCCCAGTGGGCCCCTGGTCTAGAGCCCCTCATCTGAGCCCCTTGTTCCTTAGGATGGTTCTCAGCATTGGTCAGCTTGCAACTAAGACATGCAGAGACAACTGCATCAACAAGTGGGTGGAGATTCAGGACTTTTAAATGAGCATTTCTTAAAAGATCAGCCGTTTTCCTGGTGCCCAGTTGAGTGTTTCAGTGGATATATGTGAGGAGGTCCTTGGCTAAGTCATTTGGCAGAATAATTTTACAGTCTCCTGTATGCCACCAAGCATTGATCTTTCGGGTCATGGGGAGTCTGTGTATCAGCTTCATATCCTTTTGGGAGTAATGAGGCTGATCAGGTAGGACGGGGGGGGCAGGGTCTGGCAGTTGGATTGGCAAAATCTGGAAAGCCTCCAAAGCTACTTCTTTGGCAACCCGGTCTGCCCTCTGATTTCCTTGAGCTATGAACATGTTGGCTTTCTGGTGCCCAGGGCAGTGGATAATGGCCAGTTTCTTAGGTAGTCATAGAGCTGCTAACAGGTCCAGAATTTCTTTTTTATTTTTAATAGTTTTTTCTTCTGCTGTGAACAGCCCCCTTTCCTGGTAGATGACTCCATGCACATATGCTGTAGCAAAGGCATATTGGCTGTCCATGTACACATTCAGCCACCTGTCCTTTCCAAGCCTAAGAGCCTCAGTCAGTGCTATCAGCTTGGCCCTCTGAGCCAAGGTCCCCGTAGGCAAAGCCACTGCCCAAACAGTCTCAGTCTCAGTTACCACTGCCGCCCCTGCATACCTCTGCCCATCCTTCATGAAACTTCTACCATCAGTGAACCAAGTAGCTTCTGCATTGGAGAGTGGCCGATTGGTCAGGTCATTTCTGAGCCCATGTACCTGGCTCCGGATCCCCATGCAATCGTGAAGGGGCATGTCCAAGTTGGGGTCAGGAAGCAGGGTGGCTGGGTTAAGGGCAGTGCTTGGGAGGAACCGAATTCTCGGAGGGTTAAGAAGTAAGCTCTGAAAATGGGTTATTCGGGCGTTGCTCAACCAGTGGTCTGGTGGCTGCTTAAGAACTCCTTCAATAGCATGAAGAGTGGTGATGTGAAGTTCTTGCCCTAATGTCAATTTATCCACATCCTTGACTAGAAGGGCAGTAGCAGCTATAATCTGCAGACATGGTGGCCATCCTGTGGCTACTGGATAAAGCTTCTTAGACAAGTATGCCACTGGTCTATTCCAGGGTCCTAACATTTGAGTCAGGACTCCTTTGGCTATTCCTTTCTTTTCATCTATGTAGAGGTGGAAAGGCTTGGTGACATCGGTAAACCCCAAAGCCAGGGCTGTCACAGGAGGGCTTGCTTAATTTTGTTAAAGGCCCTTTCTCTTTACCCCATTCAAATGAAAGTCTCATTCTCTTTTGTAGCCTCATAGAGAAGCTTAGCCAATTCAGCAAACCCCGGGATCCAGAGGCAGCAAAACCCTGATGAGCCCAGAAACTCCCTCACTGCTCTCCGGGAGTTGGGGACTGGAATTTTCAGCACCATTTCTTTCCTGGCATCTATGAGCCATCTTTGTCCTTCATTTAAAATGTACCCTAGATAAATCACTTCTCGACGACACATTTGTGCCTTCTTAGCAGATGCCCCATATCCTAGCCTGCCCAGAGTCTCCAACAAATCCCTAGTTCCTTGATGACATAGTAGAGCATCAGCAGCAGCTATCAGGATGTCATCTACATATTGCAATAGGGTGAGCTGGGGGTGTTCCAGTCTGTACTCACCCAAATCTTCATGAAGTGCCTCATCGAAGAGAGTGGGTGAGTTTTTAAATCCCTGAGGCAGGCGAGTCCAGGTCAGTTGTCCATTGAAGCTGATCGCTGGGTCTTGCCATTTAAAGGCGAAGAATGGCTGGCTATCCTTGGCTAAGGGCAGGCTAAAGAAGGCATCTTTTAAATCTAGTACAGTATACCAGCTCCTGGAGGGCAGCAAGGAGCTCAGGAGGGTATAGGGATCAGGCACCATGG
>NW_008360322.1:8505941-8516822 GCF_000622305.1 Nannospalax galili | reverse complement strand
AAGAAGTAACAGGTAAATCTCTGCACAGGCATAATGATAGCCAATGAGTTTATCAATAGTGGATCCTTGACCACAGGCAACTTGAGACCAAGCATAACAGATGTTTAAGAGGAATACCAGAAAATAACCACCATCAAACGCTCTCTCTTTGATAATTGTTTAATGTTAGCAAAGGGCTTGAATCTCCATATATTTATAGAATTTCAATAGAGGCAGCTAGTAGAACAGAGATCCTGAATTATCTTCCCTTGAGCTCTTTAAGTCTGATGGATTTCCAGGTCTAGGTTTGTTGTGCCCAGAGAACGGATCCCCAAGAATTACCACAGAGTCCAGAGAGCATGCAAGAACAAAGAGTCTTTATTTGGGCTTAAGCTCAGACTCTCAGACCAAACTAACGTAGTAGGTTTGTCTGAGAGCCCTGATTGCAGGGGGAGGGAGCTTTCATAGGTTTCAGACAAAGGGAGGAGGGGAATGACAGAGTTATATTTTGATTGGTCCAAAGAGCCCGTACGTTCGAACATACTTTTGAATTGATTGGTTACAGTCTTGGAGGCCTCTCATTGGTGGGTGCTGCCTTCAGGGCTGTGGAATGTGCTGACTGTTATCTTCAGGGCTAGAGGACCCTGTTTATTCCTTATAAGGCCTCAAACCTGCCCAGAGCCCATGCTTGGGAGTCTATGATCTATGACAATGAGACATCACGAAAATGGATGAACCAGCAGTCAAAATGGAGACAGTGCAGTTTGTCCCTCTGGTTCCCTCAAGCCAAGTGATTTACAGAAGCGAAAAGAGCAGTTAGTCGGGGCAAGGGAAGCCAAGTGATTTACAGAAGCGAAAAGAGCAGTTAGTCCTAAATAGGGGCAAGGGTCTAGGGAGTCTGGGGGAGGGGGCCAAGGAGGAGGGTTCCACACTCTTTAGTTGTCTTTCTGTTATTGAATTCTAGATTAATTCCATTGTCTTCTGGTAGTGCAATTTTTTTTTTTTTTTTGAGACAGTGTCTCCCTGCAGACCTATAGCTGGCCTGGAAATCATTATGTAGATCAGGTTGGCCTTAATCTCAGAGATCCACCTGCCTCTGCCTCCCAAGTGTTGGGATTAAAGGTATGTGCCACTAAGCCTGGCTTTGTTATTTCTATTTTTAATTTGCTAAGTTATCTTTGCAAGGTGTGCTTTCTGACTCAGAATATAGTCTATCTTTTTGAATGTCACATGGAAGCTTGGAGAAAAATGTTTAATTGTTGAATGGAGTATTCTCTAAATGCTAATTAAATCTAATTTTTTGATGGTAGAAAAAAAAGAAGGTAGAATTATTAAAAATTATGAGGGTTTTGGGGAAAGCTTAGGAATTCTGACAATCTTGGAATATGGAGGGAAGAACAGGTGGTCTGGAAAGAGGAGTGATGAGAGGCCATTCTTCATTATGTCCATGGTTGAGGAGGATTTCAGGAGGGAGAGTGGCACAGGGAAGGCTGAGATGAGGAACACCTGCCTGGGGGTGGAAGGATCACTAAGGGAAACAGGTTTGACTTGGAACAGAGAGTGTGTCTGAAGGCTAATGAAGAGTATCTAGGAGATTGAGATTTGCAGGCCAATTATGAGAATTGCTGGAACTTGCTCTGTAGATCAGGCTATCCTCGAACTCACAGAGAACCACCTTCCTCTGCTTCCCAAGTGCTGGAATTAAAGGCATGTGCCACTATGCCAGGCCTTAAAAGTATGTTTGAACCCATACCTGAAGAATTAAAAATTTAGCTGTCAAAGTGTCTGTGATCCTCTGGCTGGTAGCAGTGTAGGTCCAGGGAGGGATGCTGACTTCACCTTACCTGAGTGATCTCATTCAGGAGGGCTACTCAGGGTACACATAAACATTTTCTGGAATTTTGGACTTAATCAAATACAAACAAAGTACAATTTAATGGCTCACTCATCTTCTGGTTGTGGTGAGAAATATGAAAAATTCTACTAGAATCCAAAAAGTACATTTACTTGTTATTTTGAATGCACATTTGTAGTCACATTTAGTTTTATATACATATATATTTATATATGGCTACATTCAACTATATAGTTATGGAAATGATTGTGTCTTCTTATAGTTATATATAACTGAAGGAAAATCAGTTGACAAATGACTGAATGAACTATCCATTCCCCTACCCTGCCTCCCCACTCCAGGAGGGAGATACATCTATTTCAGAATACATGACCCCTAGCAAAAGATATCTGGTTTCTTATCAGTTTCCTTGTAGCTCTGGTTCCTTATCAAACCCCTTATCAGGACTCCCCATTTCTCCTTCCCAGATCCCAGGAAGGAGTGCGACACCACCCAAAAAGGCATGCCTCATCTCATGAAGGCATGACCCTTTTCTGGGACTTTCTGGGCTCACCTATAAATCCCAGGCCTTCCCCAACCCTGACACACAAACTCCGTTTCCTCAGGAAAGTTATTTGCCCCTCGTAGCTAATAAAGCTATCTACATTTGTTGAGGTCGGTTTCTACTTCTTTATCACATTGCCTTCTCATCCTGAATTCTAGCAATAATACTATATGATAAACATATAATTATATATGAAACTATGTGATTATAGTAATAGTACTTTATAATGTAAAACCTTTCCTGTACTTCTAAAAAATATCCACCTCTATCTTTTATAAAAGCTAAACTTTTGTGAGATGGAGAAATGGCTAGCAGTTAAGGCTGCTTATTGCTCCCCAGAGGACTTAGGTTTGGTTCCCAGCCACATTAGGTGGCTCACAGCTGCCTATAACTCCAGTTCCTATGGATCTGAGGCCCTCTGGCCTCTGTGGGCACCTGCACACTCGTGGTACATACCAGCTTACACAGATAGACACATATGCATAAATAAAAATAAATAAACCTTTAAAAAAACTAAACTTTAAATTTGGAAATGCTGTTTTTTTCTCTCTCTTGTCTGTTAGTAAACATACACACATATAAATATACACAAATATATAGACACACATACACATACGCACATATACATGCAGTCACACATACATACACATAAATATTTACATATATCTTTAGTAAAAGTTGAACATTAGAAATATCAAGAAATAGCCTCACTATGTATAAATATAATACTGCAGATTAATTTTCTAATGAAATAACTTGGCATATTTTCTGCCAACCTTTTATCTGCCATCACCTTTTTCTAATTTTAACATACTTCACACCCAGGCTTGTATTACAAAAGCGATTTGAAGTTCACCCCTTTTCACTTCCTGGGGTGATTTCATGACTCTGGGACTTAAAAATCATGGATCAAAGCTTTGCTTTATCTTAGCAGCTGTCTTTACTACTCAGAAAAGAGATGTTTGAGTCCTGAGCTCATCAAAGAGAAGGGAAGAGCATTCCTTCCTCACACCTTTGCTTTCAGACAGCTGCTTCCTGTCTTCATATGCAGGATCCTGAGGGGAGAGAAGGTTCTGTTCTGAGGGAGATTCTGTGGGGAGGACAAAGGCCCTGCTGACTTGGTCGCCTGCAATTCTCAATGGCCTTCTTATCATTTTGCTCTTGATATGATGAGAACAGTTTGTAAATTGTGGTTAACTGGAGAGAAGACGGGGCAAGGAGTCAGGTGATTTCAATGGCTATTCAAGCTGGGGTTGGGCGATCACAAGTTCTCTGACCTTACTTCATTAATTTGTGTACACACACACACACACACACACACACACACACGGGCACACACACACACACAGATGCATGTAGTATTTTTTCTCAGCTCATGTCACTTCAGTCTTCACCGCACACTTTTCTTTATAAAAATTGAAATTAAAGGAATTCTGCACATTACCAAAACAAAATTCTTTGAACGAATTTAAACAAGAGATTCTGCTGAGGTTTATCTTATTTTTTTTTTTATATTGTTCTAGGTTCTTCTAGTTAATGTCTTTATCAGATGTTTAAGAGCTGTCCATTATACATTAAGTTATGATAGTTTTGAGAACTTGTTCAGGGTCATTCATGAACAAGGATGCAAATTACCCTTAGAAATGAAAAATGTGAGGTCTTGTAACTCAATGATTATTTGAATAAATGCAACTCTGACCTTCACCCTTTTAGTTAGGGTGAATAAAAATAGTCCCAAGAACTTCAGGTAGAGGAGGGTTGAGGAGATGGGAGTGGAAAGATCTCTTGGGAAGTGTGACAAGGTCATGGAGAACCCCTGACACCTCTCAGATTTGAAGGATTGGAAGAGGAAGCGAAGTCAGAAGAGACTGAGAAGTGAGTTTCAGATCAAAATAGAAGCTTCCTGTGAGAACATGGGATGGAGAAACCTTCAGAAGACAGGAATTGGCCAGTAGTGCCAAAAGATGGGAGGATGGCTACTGATAGAATACTTCCTTTATGTCTTTGGTCAGGTGTAGGCAAATCATTGATCTGAGAGTCCTTGGTTGATTCTAAAGCATCTTTGCTCATCCCAAGGAATAAGTGCATGGTTTTCTGAATAAACTCTGGGGTTCTGTCAGATCTATTGGGGAATTAATGATGGCTGCAATAAATGGGATCTTTCATTTCAGTGAGTAAGATCTCATGCTTAGAATAAAATTGTTATAATTGCTATTCAAAACATTTTTTATGAGGCACAAACAAGCAATTTACATAGCATTTACATATTGTTAGCTCAGGCTATCCATAGAAGGGTGAAGAGGAAATAAAGATTGCAAAGCTTCAGAAACTAACTCAACTGACCCTACACTGGGATGGAGCATTTTAATTTGATGGGAGCACAATAGCCTGTACAGGGAGCACTCACAGCTCCTAGAGTTTCCTTTTAAATTATAAGAAAGTTTCAGAAATAACTAGATTTGCTAAAATATTTTTCTGCTGCCCTGGGAACAGGGGGAATTATTTGGGAAGAACATGGTGGCCTGCCCTCCTGTCACTCAGAGATTCAGTCCTGTGCATGACTCTTGTATTCCACCAGTTCCTCAGACTGAAACTACAAGCTGATCTCCTTCATACTCTCCACAGAATCACTGTCATGAATGATGTTTCCACCAACTTGGATGCAAAAGCTCCATGGATGGTCCTGTTACAGAAAAATCAGAGACAAACACCTAGAGTCAGGTGAGGAGAGGGAGTTTAATTTCATGCTAGTGGGACTGCCCCATGGATCACTCCTTAAAAAGAGTCAGCCCTTGTTCAAGTTTTGGGGGCTTTTATACTCAAATGTGAGGAATGCAAGAAAAAGGTACATAACATATACATGATAATTAAATAACTTAACATAGGGCCACAAAGGCTATAGGATTGCAAAACCCTTGTAAAACAAAAGACTTCTATCCTGGGAAACCTTAGGGTACAGGAGAAGATTCCTGTTTACCTCCCCCATTTCTATCTCCAGGGTTTTCCTGCTCCAAAGTTCCTAATTACCATCACATTGCAAAAGCTTTTAGCATCTGCTGTGCTCTTCTATTTCCATTATATCCCCATGAACATAATCCCTTGTTATTCAAGAAGAACATTACGATATTCTTGATGAATCACCTGGCGTCTGATGGTCTCTACTTGGTTTCTGATAAATTTACTGAGCAAATTTATTATACATGGCCCTATAAGAATGATTAATATAATCACAACTATTGGTCCTGTTAGCCAGCAGTCCCAAGTATTCGAGGTACCTTTTAAGAAAGACCTTTTTTTTTTTTTTTTCAATTGGCCTTTATTCTCTCTAGTAGCTGCATTGCATTTTCTTTAACTATGCCAGATTGATTTCATAAAACAACACAGAGCCTTCCTTTTCTGATAGTTCAGGCATCTCTAGTCTCAGGTAAGGATTAGTTTACTAGCAGATCCAAGGAAATTTCCAGTTCTCAGCTGAGAAAGAAAGTGGTCATTTTTCTTTTGCAGTCTTTACTTTAAAACTATCTAGCCATTTTCTATCCCCTATTCTCCTTACTCCTTCCTCTGAAGAGGTAATCTTAATTGCCAATTAGGAATGGGAGTATCAGTCATTCTGTCTTCTTCCATGCTGAATAGGGATGCAGCATGTGGCAAACGGGGTACCCCTTCAGTGAGTCTACCTGAAAGATCTCAAAATATAGCTATGGAGAGAAAAGAAAGTCCTTGACTGTGAAGGAGAAGTAAAGGCAAGAGTAATTAGGCACAAGTTATAGGCGGGGAACTAGGAGAAGTCAGAACAGGGTGAATTTCAAATGTTCAATTCAAAGTCCATTAGAATTTCCTGATGAAGCCTTCCAAAAGCATCCAGTTATTGGGTTTCTGCTCATTTTTCATTTGGCTGTGATGGCTGGACTCAGGATATGCTTTTCAGGCATTATGATAGCTGTTGGAGTGGCTAGAGTCACAATGTGAGTTCTCTCTTACAAGGTTTTGAGACAGAGAGAAAGAAAAGAAATTTAGCCATCATTTGAATTTTAATAAGAACAATAGTGGACTTGTCCTTTTTGGCTGCAAGTGGCACAAAATCCTAGTGATAATTTTCTAGACAATATCTCATGAACTTTTAAGCCTAATGTCTGGGAGGCATGATTTCTCAGGCTTTAAAAGAAATATACTGATTACTTTAATCTTTGGTGATACTTTCCTTTTGGGTGTTTAAGATCATACAGTTGGTCAAAATCAATCAAGATTTTTTTTTCTCAAGGTCAGTTGATCTCCAGGGTCACTTGGATTTTGGGAGGAGCTCCTGGATCCTTTGGCTTTCCTTTTACCAGATCCATCTATGTGAGGATAAGAGGTCCTGCTTGACGGTGGCTTTGAATGGAAGTATGGAGGAGACTTTTCCTCTGTGTTGACCTTCCTCTTTATAGACTGGACACTGGTTTAAGTCCCTCTGATGAGGTGTCCATGACCTCCATAAACAATAGGACAGGTGACTCATTTCAACATTTCCTGAGTGTTAAGGTTCAGATAGCCCTACCCCCTCACCAACAGGGTCTCAAGGACTTCTCAAGCTCCCGAGAAAAGGGAACTGAGCTGATAAGCACCTTGGTCTTTGAAGTCAAGAGAAGCAGACTTTTCTTCAGTGTTTTGCCAACAAAGCAGGCTTCCCCTTTTATCTCTAAAGAGGACATGTTTTAACAGTTCTGCTCTCCCACTTACCTCCACCCGACTTTAAAAAAATACATCTTCCTGCCCCCGCCTGCAGGGACCCTGTACAGGTAAGGCTCGAGGGGGACCACTCCCTGAAAGGAAAAATGGGAGAGAAAGAAGAGACGGAGCCCAAGTAAGTCCACTTGTCAAGGGTCACTTTATTGTACTGCAAGCCTTTTTTTATATACAGTTTGTATTCAGAGGGGGTTGAAGAAGTTGGTCAAAGGTTACAGCATTCTTATGGGTATGGGAGGGGGACTGAGCAATTCAGCAACGTGACTGACCACTAGATGTTCCAAGAGATTACTGCATGACTCATTTTTCCGAGAACTGTTTGCAAGAGGAAGAGAAAGATAACCTTGCCATAAATTCTTTCCCAAGGTTACTTGTGCAAGCAGAATGTCCTGCTTAAGTCAACTGTTTGTAGAGCTATATTATATTTTTTGGTAATGAATGTTGTTTCTCCAGTTCCCGACATCTTCCCACCTTCTGAAGGAAGCAGAAGTCTCTCCCTTAAAAAGATTCCAGCTCATGACCCAGGCAGATGGCCCTGCCTGAAAGGGAATCTGTCCCATGTGTTCCTTTGCTAATAAACTCTCCTTTCTCCTGATCAACTCTATTCATCATACAGCTACTTTTTAATCTATCAGTGAGGTTCCCCATTATCCCCTGGAACTTAGCCCACTTTAGAGGGCAAGAAACAAAACTGTCCCTTTAAGTCCTTTTTTACCAAATTAGTATGGGCTTTCAAGTATGGTTATTCACCAACCAAGAAGGTCAGTTGCACCAGTCTGGTACCTTTAATTACTGTGCTATATGTAGATAAAGCCTGTAAAAAACCCAAACATTCTCAAATAAACAGTGACTGGAAGAAATTTACCATCATAGGTTGAGCGGGCACAGCCCAGGAATGGGATTTTAAAATAAGAATTTCTGGGCCAGGCGTGGTGGTGCATGACTTTAATCCCAGCACTCTGGAGGCAGAGGCAGGGGGATCTCTGTGAGTTCAAGGCCAGCCTGGTCTACATAGTGAGTTCCAGGACAGCTGGGGCTACAGGGAGACCCTGTCTCAAAAAGACCAAAAAATAAAAATAAAAAAATTAAAAAAAATAAAACAAGAATTTCTTAGGTCTGTCTCAAATGAAGGCTGTTCTATTACAAGCAGATGCAAACCCTTTCTTTTTTTAGTTCCCTATACCCTGATTTACAGTTTTCAGAAGGAAGGGAGGAGGGGTCATATCACATACTTATAGACAAGTAATAAAGAGATCAAGATTCAAAACAAGCGTCACCAAAACTATTTTTCAGACCATACATATGTGGTTCAAGGAGGCAAAACCTAGTTTCTCTGGAGCCAAATTATTCTTATTGTAGTCAAAACAATGTACCAAAAGTAACACTTGCATAATACAGAGAAACATAAAGGACATTTTTTAGTAGCCATAGGTAACCCAATAGTTGCCTGCATCCATTTAATCTAAATCTGTAAGTGGGTGTGCAGTACAAGCCAGAGGAGTGGACTGAAAATTAATAACAGCTCTGTATCTCTATAAACCTGCAGACCTTTACTAAGCTTGCTTAAAGTTTTCTTTGTCCCATTTATTCTGGAAATATTCAGCCATCTTAATCTTTATATATAAATCTTTTATTAAAATATCTTTATTTTATATCATTGACAAACTTTCCAACCTTTTATTTTTTCAGTACCATGAGACATAATAACATTTATATAAATCTACTATTTGTTGTGAGAATTTACTAAGTAATATTTCTTCCTTTATATATATAAATATATAGAGATGAACAATTATCTTAAATATTTTATTTTAATGTATGAACTTTGAGATGTCCTTGTAAGCCTTGAAGCAGGTTTTAAATGATCAATCCTCATTTAAATGTTTAGAGATGTTTTACATAGGCTTGGAAAATGTATATTTTACATAAAACATATCTAAACACAGAGATAATTTGCACCCTGGAGCAGAAGCAATCATTTCTTAAAAATTAATTTATATTTTTAAGTAGTAAGAACCATGTTGTAATTTAACAAGTTTAGGTAACATGAGAATTTACTTATAAGTCAATTTGATATTAAGTAAATAATTATTATTTTTAATAATTTTTCTTTAGTATTAAACATAAGTCTACACATTCACAACAGTCCTATACAACAAATATTGTGGTTAGTCACAATGCTATGACAAACTAGTTTTAAAAACAAAACCTTGGTACCTTGATGAAAATTCTGATAGATTAAAATGTGACTCTTAAAAATTAAAACAGTCAAACTAATAACATTTAAATCTTCCACTGTTTATACAGTACTGGTATATATACAAGAAACTTTTAAAGCCAACATTACTTCACACACAGACACACACACACACACACACACGTGTATGAGAATCTCATCTCAGAAATGGCTGTGTTTAACAGAGCCATAGACATTGATGCTAGACACAAGGACTTTCGCTTGATGAAAACATTTTCAGAAATATCATCTACATTTTAATATGGTAAATATTCCTAACTGGGTTTCAAACTCAACAAATGATGGAAAACAGAATTATGTATTTCATTTGTACTCAAAACTAACCACAACAAAAGTTACAGTATGATTAAAACAAGCTAATGTTTAAACTGTTTTCACTAAAGACAATTCCATGAAAGGAGAGGGTAAAGAATGGGATTATAAGAAGTATTTAGTCTTAATAAAGCAATACAAAATTTGTTATTAAAGACCATTTAAGATTGACAATACCAAAAACATACATAGAGTGTAAGAACACAGATTTCATGAGTGTAATTTAATTACAGTTGCTTACAATAACTCTCTCCCATAGTAGTATACAGAAACTTAGAAAAATGAAAGGTAAAAGCACGAGCACATGGTACACAGGGTCAGAAGCACCAGCATGCAAGTCTGCAGGGCTGGCAGTCCGTGACAGCAAGAGCTCAGGCTCAGTGTGGTCTTTTGCTTCCTTTGAGGAAAAAGGGAGGGGGAAGTTTGTGAAGGAAACAAACACAAAATCACATCATTGCCCAGTGGCTAAGAAGACACACTGTAGAGAACAGTTGTGAGTAAATTCTCAGAGATGACTTGAGGTTGTTCAGTGTATACATAAAAGTAAAAGTACTTGCTGCTTCCCAGGGCCTGCAGGACCCACAGGCCTCTCTCTGACCTGCAGGCCTCTCTCCAGGGTAAGTCCATCATGCTCTCTGCACCTTGACTCCCCCAGCCTCATTCACCCTCTCATCTCCCCCGCTGGTCTCTCCTCCTAGTTTGGGTCCTGTCCCATTCCTTGTCTTGGGGCCCCAGACAGCTGGGGAACCATTACTGCTTCCTGATCTTCATCTAGACCAACTCAATGCCTTCTCTGGTCCCCAGGAGCACCGCTTCTGGGCCAGGCCCCACCCTCAACTCCTTCTGCTTCCCTGGGCCTGCACCACCCACCAGCCTCTATCTGGGTCACAGTGGCTGACCATTCCTCTTCCGGATCCTTTGCATCCAGACCAACCCAGCTCCTCAGTGCAGTCCCCAGGAATCCTTGGAGCTGCTTCTCACTCCCATCTGCTTTTGCATCTATGGGTGGCATGGCCACCAGCTGCCCTAGACCAGCTCCATCACCCAAATTCCTGAGGCCAAAATCATTCCTGGAGGGATCCAGACCTTAGGAGAAAGCCTGAGAGCATCTGATCCTCATCTGACTTGGGCCTCTGTGGGAACTCCTGAAGACAAAAGCAATCTGGCCACTCCAATATAAAATCAAAAGAGAGAACTGAGAGCTTTTCA
>NW_008360322.1:8504971-8505762 GCF_000622305.1 Nannospalax galili | reverse complement strand
CCAACAAGTACCAACAGTCCTCTAGAGACATGCAATGAGAAACCCCTAGAGGTAACAGGACATGAAACGCAAAAGAACAATTATAAACACGATAAAAGAATTCAATGAATTTTAAAAAAACAAAAAGAAATCAAAGAACTGAAAGGAGATAGGGATAAACTTCTGAATGAATTCAGAAAAGAGCTAGAAATATTGAAGAATACTCAGGCTGAAATGAAGAAGGAAGTGAAACACGGGGTAACCCAATTAGAAATGACAGGAGAAAGCCTCACCAATAGGATGAATGAAATGGAAAACAGAGTACCAAGACTGGAAGATAAAGTGGACGAACTAGATGACTTAGGCAAAGATTATGAAAAATTTAAGAAATCACAAGAATGGAATATGCAGGAATTGTGTGACACCATAAAAAGACCAAACTTATGAATCATAGGCATGCAGGAAGGAGAAGAATCCCAAGATAATGGCATGGACCAGATCTTCAACAGAATTGTGGAAGAAGGTTTCCCAAAGTTAAAGAAAGACATGCCCATAAAAATACAAGAAGCATATAAAACACCAAATGGACAGGACCAGAAAAGAAACTCTCCACGGCACATCATAGTAAAAACACTACACGTACAAAACAAAGAGATAATTCTGAAAGCTGCAAAAAGAGAAACAACAAGTCACATATGAAAGAAAATGCATTAGGATCACAGCTGACATTTCATTGCAAACTATGTAACCCGAATATCCTGGACCAAAGTATTCTCAGTTTTAAATGACCACAGATGCCAACCCAGATTACT
>NW_008360322.1:8503869-8504780 GCF_000622305.1 Nannospalax galili | reverse complement strand
AAAGTACAGCTATATCAAGAATGTAAACAGAAATAAAAATGACAGGATTTTTAATAATACTCATCTTTCATTAATAACTTTAAATGTCAACGGATTGAACTTCCCCATCAAAAGACAAAGACTAGGTGAATGGATTAAGAAACAAACCCCATCTTTTTGTTGTCTGCAAGAAACTCATCTCACTTTTAAGGACAGACATTATCTCAAAGTGAAAGGATGGAAAAATATAGGGATACAAAGCAAATGGCACTAAAAAAAAAAGCAAGCATAGCAATTCTAATATCTGACAAAATAGATTTTAAACTAAACCAATCAGAAGAGATAAAGAGGGCCACTTCATTCTGATCAAAGGAACAATAAATCAAGAAGATATTACAATCATGAACATGTATTCACCAAACTCTGGCGCACCCAACTTCATCAAAACAATACTACAGGACTTTATGACCCAGATTAATCCCAACTCATCAATAGTAAGGGACTTCAATACCCCACTGTCTCTATTAGATAGGTAAATAGGACAGAGAGTTAACAGAGAGACATCTCAATTAACAATACCATATATCAAATGAACTTAACAGACATCTACTGAGTATTCCACCCAAGCATCAAAGGACATACTTTCTACTCAGAACCCCATGGAACCTTCCCCCAAATCGACCATATACTGGGGTACAAAACAAAATTCAACAAATACAAAATGATTGAAATAATTCTATGCATTTCATCAGTCCAAAATGCAATAAAGCTTACACTCAACAACGGAAGAAGCCCTAATCAGCACATGAACACATGGAGATTAAACAACACATTCCTGAATGATGAATGGGTGAAAAGAGAAATTAAGAAAGAAATAAAAGTATTCCTGGAATTAAATGAAAAGGACAATACAACACAACAAAACCTCTGGG
>NW_008360322.1:8502491-8503378 GCF_000622305.1 Nannospalax galili | reverse complement strand
GCACGGGAACCACAAAAACCAAACCAAGAAGAGATTAACAGCTTAAACAGACCCATAACACAAAAAGAAATTGAAACAGTAATGCAAAACCTCCCAACTAAAAGAAGACCAGGGACAGATGGATTTACAGCAGAACTCTACCAGGGATTTAAAGAAGATCTACATCCAATACTACTTAATTTATTCAAAAAAATAGAAATGGAGGGGCAACTTCCAAATTCCTTCTATGAAGCCAGCATCACTCTAATACCAAAGCCAGGTAAAGATACAACCAAAAAAGAAAACTATAGACCCATAACCTTAATGAACATAGGTGCAAAAATTCTCAACAAGATATTTGCAAACTGCGTACAGACGCACATCAAAAAGATCATCCACCATGATCAAGTAGGCTTATCCCAGAGATGCAGGGATGGTTCAATATAAGTGAGTCAATAAACATCATAAGTCATATAAATGGGCTCAAAGACAAGAACCACATGGTCATCTCAATAGATGCAGAGAAGTCCTTTGACAAAATTCAGCATACATTTATATCCAAAGTCCTAGAGGGAATTGGACTGGAGGGAACATACCTCAACATAATTAAAGCCACATATATCCTACCCACAGCCAACATCATTCTAAATAGAGAAAAACTGGAAACATTCCCATTGAAATCAGGAACCAGACAAGGCTGTCCACTATCCCCACTTCTCTTTAACGTAGTGCTGGAAACTCTTGCAAAAGCAACAAGACAAGAGAAGGAAATTAACGAGGTAATAATTGGAAAAGAAGAGATCAAATTAATCCTTTTGCCAATGATATGATATTATATCTAAGAGAAGCCAAAAATTCCACCAGAAAACTCCTAGAAATTATTAACAAGTTCAGTAAAGTGGCAGGTT
>NW_008360322.1:8487254-8502164 GCF_000622305.1 Nannospalax galili | reverse complement strand
CAGAAAAGACCTCGGATAGCTAAAACAACCCTGAGCACTAAGAGCAATGCCAGGGGGAATATTATACCAGATCTTATGCTGTATTACAGAGCTGTAGTCATAAAAACAACATGATACTGGCACAAAAATAGACCCATAGATCAATGTAGCAAAATTGAAGATGCAAATATAAGTAAATGCAATTTCAGCCACCTGATATTTGACAAAGAGCCCCAGAATATTCACTGGAGGAGACAGCATGTTCAGCAAATGGTGCTGGCAAAACTGGACCTCCACCTGTAGAAGAATGAAACTAAACCCCTATCATTCACCCTGCACAAAAGTCAATTCCAAATATATGAAAGACCTCAATGTAAAGCCTGAAACTCTGAAACTGTTAGAAGACAACATTGGGAATAACCTACAATATATAGGCGTAGGAAAGGATTTTCCAAACCGGACATCAATTGCTCAGGAAACAAGGGCAAAAATTAACAAATGGGGCCTCATTAAACTAAAAAGCTTCTGTACATCAAATGAGGAAACCAAGGAAGCAAATAAAAAACACAGAATTGGAGAAAATCTTCACCAGTGACACATCCGACAGATGTTTAATAACCACAATATATAACGACCTCATAAAACAGAGATCCAAGACAAGAAGCAACCCAATTACAAGATGGGCTAAGGAGCTGAAAAGAGAGTTCTCAAAAGAACTAAAGATGGCTATGAAACATCTTAAAACATGTTCAACATCACTAATAATTAGGAAAATGCAAAGTAAAACCATTTTAAGATTTCATCTTACCCCAGTCAGACTGGCTAAGATCAAGAGAACAAATGATATCAAATGTTGGAGTGGATGTGGGGAAAGGGGAACACTCATCCACTGCTGGTGGGGCACAAACTGGTTCAACCCCTATGGAAAGCAGTATGGAGAACTCTTAAAAAACTACAAATGAACCTACCATTTGACCCAGTTATTCCACTCCTTGGCATATACCCAAAGAACTCATCCTATTGCAGAGACACTTGTACATCCATGTTTGTTGCTGCTCTTTTCACAATAGCTAAGAGATGGAAGCAACCTAAGTGTCCCTCAACTGATGAATGGATAATGAAAATGTGGTTCATTTATACGATGGAGTTTTACTCTGCAGTAAAGAAAGATGAAATCATGAAATTTGCAGGTAAATGGATGGAAGTATAAATTGCTATACTAAGTGAAGTAACACAGACTCAAAAAAAAAAAATCGAGATATTTTCTCCCTTGTTGGGAGCTGCTAATCATTGAGCTGTGGCAGCCTTGTTTACCGAGTTTGTGTCATGCAAACCAGTACCTAAATTGGCCTATTCAGGGGGAAGGTGTTTATGGAGAGCCTCACAATACCTGACCTGGAGGCAAAAGTGGTAAACAAAAGGATCAAAGAAGACTTTGATCTGACCGCTCCTTGACCCTCAGATACAGGTGGGGAAAAACAGCTGTTGTAACTAATTGAGTTCTTCTGTATAAAAAGGCAGAGCTGAAATAAACCCGGGCTGCAGTATTCACTGTCAGTCCTCCCAAGCATCTTTTCTGTCTCCTTTTCTTTCTTTCAATCCTCACTCCCCCTTTCAGGTACTGTCCATCTTAGCCGCTGGCACCGGCACTCCCTCATATGTGTATCCTAGAACAAGACTCTGACAAATAAGTATGCAATCATACATAACTACAGGAAGCAGGATAATGGAAAGGAAAAACAGGGAGGTAAAGGAAAAGAAAGAACCTGAAGAGAAGAACAGTAGGAAACAGGCCTTAATAAGGGAGATATGGATAAAAATTGGGTTTAAGGGAGGGGTGGAGGGAAGGGTATACAAGGACTCTAGGGGATAAAGGGAAAGAAGGAGCTAAAGAGAGGTAGGACCATAGGAGAAGGGTATTAGTAAGGTAGAAAGGGGGGAAATGGGGGTACCTTAAGTGGGAAAACCATGATGGAGGGGTGAGACAATGTGAGAGATAAACAATGCCTAGCTAGTTTTGAAAACCAGAGGGACCCATATTAATCCTACATTCTACTGACACATTATACACAGCGGATCAAGAAATATGTGTCTACTTAAGGTTTATCTGAGAACAACTGGTCTTTGCCCAAGATTTATCTACATGACACACAGTAATTAAAAGTACCAGACTGGTGGAACTAACCTTCTTGGGTGTGTAACAGACATACTTTGAGGCCTATAATAATTTGGTCAGAAGGACACAAAGGACACTTTTTGCTCCTTGCCCTTCTAGGTTGACTATTTCCAGGAGACTCTGAGCATCTCTCAAAATGTCCTATAATGGTGGTGGGTCACCTGTCCTCTTGATCAAGAAGACCTAGGAGACCCCACCAGATGGACTTGAACCAGTGTCCAGCCTATAAGGTGGAAGGTCAACACAGAGGAATCATTTCCTCCATGCTTCCAAGAGAAGCCAACCATGGTTGAGCAGGACCTTTGACTTATCTTCACAAGGTAGAAGTGGTAAAAGAAAGGAGCCAGGGGCTCCTCCCAAGCCTGTGTGACCCCTGTGGAACAGAATGACTTTAGACTTTAAGAGTAAAAATAAATTGGTTTATCTGGACCAGCTGTATGGCCTTAAACACCCAAAAGGAAAGTATAACCAAAGATTAAATGGGCCAATATAATTTAAGAGTCCTTATGCATAGCTAAAGGCTACATAACAAGCAACAATGCCAGACAGGCGATACCTTCTTTTGATTTGTTGGCCAGGGGGCCAAAGGGACTCCCAGATAGTAACCTAGCATAGAACTGGGAAAATTAATAGCAGACCGCAATTTTATTTAAAGGAATATTGACAACTGATTACTACTAGATGTGGAACAGCTAACCTTCCTAAAACAAAGACCTCTCTCTAGATAGGCTGACTAGATTCACGAGGAGGGCAAGTAGTAGGGAATGGATGGGGGTCCCAACAACACAGCAGACAGTGGCAGGGACATCAGAGTATAAGGGCTTGGGTGGAGGGAGGGAGGCTATGGGAGGGTGTTATCTGGGAAGTGGGTGTATAGTCGAATGAGATGTATTATATTTGAGGAGGATGCATGGAAATTTATGTCATGCTAATTAGTAGAGGTGATAAACAATACCATTGAAATCTGCCTGAAGACTTTATAGACATACACACGTGCCAAGGATCCAAGTGCAACCGATTATGACTAGTAATAATCAGATACATACAGATTAGTGAGGGAAGCGCCAACATCTCAGTGTTAGTAGCAAAAACAATGAGTCTGTCTGCAGGGAACAATATATTCTAAAATGAAATGGAGATCTTTTTTAAAGGCTAAAAACTCATCCACTTTTATATCTTACAGGGTTTATGCTGAGTTCAATAATATATAACTATATTAATTCAACTGTGAACTTAGAAACTTGCACCCACTTGTGAAAGAGATGTACTGTTGCTCTGGAGTGCATTACTGAATATGTTAAAGCTGTAGTGAAAAGCTTCTAATCATGTAGTTATTAAAAATTAAAAAAGTATAATGTTTAAAAATATAATAATTCTTCAAAGCATTAAAAACTTGCTCCTTAATAATTAGTATATGTGAAAAACATTATCATTGAAATCTACCTGATGACTTTATATCCATGCTCAGAAAGTAACTGACTGTGACTAGTAATAATCTGATATATAGAGATTAGAAACACATGTGCAAACATCTTAATGTCAATTGCTTTAAAAATGAAGTTTTCTGCATGAGTCTCTGTATTTTAATAATGAAATGGAGATGTTTTTTGAAGGTTAAAACCTCATTTAATTTTATGTCTTCTAGGGTTTATACTGAGTACAATATTCTATAACTGTAATAATTCAACTGTAAACCTAAAAATGTACAGCCAATTTTGTAAGAGATGCATCCTAGCTCAGAAAATTTTTATTGAATATGTCGATGCTGATATAATGAGATACTTCTTCTAAGTATGTGGTTATTAAATAAATAATTTTTTAAAAAATAAAAGTAGTTATTCTGAACACATTGTTGTTGTCTCATTTTGTCTCAGGCTGTTCTCCTGGAGGCAACAGACTGGCTCAGGCCATCTTGGCAATCAGTTCTTATATCTGATCCAAGTGGCAGAATATGAATGAGTCTGTGAATTTCAAATGATCCTCTCCCTGAGAAACAGAAGCATATCTGCGACGTAGCCATCTCCAGGAGCCTGGGGGAACTCTCTCATGTTTCAGAGATTCAAACCAAACCAGGATTACCAGTTTCAGTAGTTGATGGGAATTTTAGGAACAGCTAATGTAAAGGCAGTTCAATGCAAACTTAAGCATGAGAGCTACAGTTAAAAGAGTTGCTCTAAGGAAGAAAAGTGCAGAGCTACATCCAAGTCAGCAGAGTTTCCCTGGAAGAAAAGCACCCATATCCCAACCAGGCCACATCTGCCTGCATACAGAACCCTGCATACACAACCCTGCTGCAGGAAACAGAGGATGAAGGACAAAGCCAGAAAAATGAGACACGAAGACCAGCCCCAGAATTCACCTCTAGCTCTGGAAGATGAGTTAATATATTAAATAAAGCCTATAACTATTGGAGTTCAGTTTCCTCAAACAATTTTTCAGGCCTTTAGAGGTCTGAAAGCAACACAAACCAGACCAAATGTGCACAACAGAAGAATGAAAAGAAAAACTTAAGTGGCCAGTTTGTTTTGACAGAAACAACATATGAAGACAGTTATAGACATACATAACAGAATTACAAACATATATGACATAATTACATGAAATCTCAAACAGCACATGGAAAACTATTATCATAGACACATACGACATAATTACATAAAAACTAGGTGCACCCAAAACACAATAGTCAAGGAGTTTGATTAGGATGGTCTTTTGCAAGTGGGTACCCATCTTTTAAATCTGGGTAGGAGGAGGAATACTTCCTCCATAGCCTTCTCATAACTATGTTGCAGTTCTCCTTCCTCTTTTCGTAAGCATGAAGCTGGGTTTTAGGGTTCTAGTAGCCTGCATCCGGACTCAGGGATTTTTCCACAGCATGGCCTGATATCAAGTCACTAGACTTCACAGAAAGTTTTTAATTTGGAAGGTTTTATCGTAATGCCATTATCTCCCGTATAGCTTAGTTTAAAGTTGTCGAGCATCACCTAGGGGAAGTCTGGGTCTGACACTTGGACTGAGAGGAACCCATTTGAAATTTTATAGGTGCCTTGGATATATGTCATGTGTGCACAGGAGGCAGTGAGAACTCTATTCTCTCCCTTGTTCAGATGCCTTCCTGGCTCGCCACCTATTGGTGACTTAAGAGGTCTTATCTTAATGCCACATATAAAATCCCTGCACTCAGTCACCCAAAGGTGAGTCCCTGTTTAGGTTACATGACCTCAGTGGAACAGCAGGGTGAGACCAAGTCAGATTCTGTTGCTAGGCATAGCTGTAGAACCGTTACCATCACTCTCACATTCACATGCTATGCAGCGTTTTCTGGTCTCCTGGGAGGAGACCCCAAAGAGTAAATTCTTTGGGGGTGTGCACTTCTCCATTCCAGGGGCCGAGGGGGCTGCAGGGTCCAGGAGCAGTAGCCACTATTACCGAGGGGTATGGCGACTTGATCTCACTTGGGCCTCCAGAAATGGTACAGAAGAATCAGAGACCAACAGCCAAAGTCAGGTGAGGAGATGGAGTTTAATTTCATGCTAGCGGGACTGACCCATGGATCATTCAGTAAAAAGAGTCAACCCCTTGTTCACATTTTGGGAGGCTTTTATACTCATATGTGAGGAATGTAAGCAAAAGGTACATAGCGTATACATGATAATTAAGTGAGGTAACACAGAGCCACAAAGGTTATAGGAATGTGAAAGCCTTGTAAAACAAAGACTTCTATCCTGAGTAACTTCAACAGGTGGAGGAAGATTCCTGTTCACCTCCCCCATTTTTATCTTCGGGCTTTTCCTGCTCCAAAGTTTCTAATTACCACCATATTGCAAAAGCTTTCAGCATCTGATGTGCTCTTCTATTTCCATTATAGTCCCAGGCTTCAAATTCTCAGGGTTGATCTTCCCAAGCATCACTCAACCTGTTTTCACAACATTCAGCCTCTCCCAGACTATGGCAACCACTGTCCCTGAATGCATGCATTTCACAAGCCCAGTAAAGAACAGCCGTCCTTTAGGTAGCTGTAGCGCTCCTTGAGAAGGCCTTCTGAAACCTATATAAATTTCAAACCAACAAGGTCGAATCCCTTCTGTTCAAAACACTTGATGACCTCCCACAAATTCCTGCTAGACCCCATCAGACTTGACAGCTATGAATGCATGCTCAGTGTTGGCCATGGTCCCCTTCAGTGACTTGGGATTTAACTCCAGCTAACAACTGCCTGCATCGGCATAAATGCTGTTCAAATTAAAAAGTATAGATTCAAGCATTGAGCCAGCTAAGAAGTTTTATGATTTGTTTACAAATTAGCCTTATAGTCATATTTGTAAAATTTGAATTCACCCTTACATAAAGATGACCTACCTCCAGGATCTGTTAAATTTTTTGGTCAAGCCTGCTGCTTTGTGGGGAGAACTGCCAACTGATCTGTGTTTTCTATCTTTCTTGTTAGTCTTGAGTTGAAATGGTTTCCACAAGTAAATGTCTGTGTTACTGCGGAACTGAAAATACGACAGTGGTAAATGTCCACTAATCTAGGTTATTCTTTTACTAATTATATATGAACATGTTTCATTGCTTATGTTTGTTTGCAGACATGATCCATGACTTGAAGATATTCCTTCAAATCAAGGCTCCTATTTTGTATTGAATTTAAATTCCTTACCTGTTGTGTGTGACATACCTGAGTAGTGGGAACCTCAGTTGAAGAATTTCCTCCATTTGATTGGCCTGTGGGCCTGTTTGTGGGGCATTTTCTTGATTGTTGAGTGATGTAGGGGGACCCAGCCTATTGTGGGCTGTGTCACCCTCAGACAGGTAGTCTTGTGTTGTGTAAAAAAAGCAGGCTGGGCATGGGCCACAGAGTAAGCCAGTAAGGTACCTCCATGGTCTGTGCTCCAGATTCCTGCCCTGAGTTCCTGCCTTGGGTTCCCTCAGTGATGAACTGTGACCTGGGAGATGTCAGATGAAATAAACCCTTTCCTCCCCAAGTTGGTTTTGGTTAGTGTTTTTTCCCCAGCAATAAAAAGAAATGAGAACACCTGTCAGATATTATTTTATGAAGTCTGTGGTATAATAGCTACTGACAGAAAGTACTTTGCCCACCGTATTAGTCACTTTTCTGTTGATGTGATAAAATCTCATGACCAAAAGCAACATAAGGAAGATAGAGTTTATATTAGGTTATGGTTCCAGAGGGATAGAATCTATAATGGTGGGTAAGGTATAGCATGCTGACAGTAGTAGGAAGCTGGCTGGTTACATATTCATCCACATACAGGAAGGAGAGAGAGAGAGAGAGAGAGAGAGAGAGAGAGAGAGAGAGATTAGAAATACACAAACCCTGCCCCTCAGTGACCTACTTCCTTCAATAAGGCTGGACCTTCTAAAGCTTCCACAACCTCTCCAAACAGTAAGGAGACAGTTCTCATTCAAACCACCATACACTGTTTTAATTCTTTCCAATTTGGATAGAAGCAGTACAGACTTTACTAACATGTGTTCCATTCAATTGTATGAACTTTGCAAGTTCAGTATGAAATGCAGTTGTAGGTATTTATGGGATGGAAAGATACATGGCCCATACTTGCTTAAAATACTTGCTTTAGTTATTTTAGACACAATGTACTCTTTTGATTTGTTACCATATATTTTTAAATATTTTGTCTCAGTGTTTGAACTAGCTTTCACTTGCTTGTCCTTAAAACTGATTGTTTTTTCTTTTCCAATCCCGGAACTTGTATCATCTTAATAGCTGTGAAATTGTTTGTTTTTCCATGGTTTGTTCTCTCTCCATGGATCCCTGGTTGTGAAACTGAATATTGATTTTTTTAAAAAAATGATACCTACGTTCTGAGTCTGTATGTTTTTTTTTTTTTAATGCCCCTGATCTTTTTTAATACAAGAATCCTCCATCTCCAAATCTGAAGAGAAAATGAAGGTCTATGGTCTTTATCCTTCATGATTCAGATGCTAGAGAATTAGCTTCTTGAGAGGGGCTTAAAATCAGAGACCATACTAACAGTGCACTTTATGAATAATTGATTCAACTTTAAATCTAGATGCTGTATTTGAAAAGTTGTCTATCTAGTTGGTTACATTTAAGGTTCTAGAAATTATATGTGTAGGGGCTGGAGGGAGTGCTCAGAGGTTAAGAGCACTGGGTGCTCTTGCAGAGGACCCAGGTTCATTTCCCAGCACCCACAGGGTGGCTAAGAACTGTCCTTAACTCCAGTTCCAGGGGATCCAATGCTTTCTTCTGATCTCCTTGGGCAGCGCAGGACATGGGTGCACTGATCTATATGCAGGCAATACACTCATACACATAAAATAGAAATAATAAATAAAATAGAATATTCTTTTAAATTAGATGAATGAATATGCAGTCATCCTGTGGAAGTGCCCCCAGCCCAGCACCAGGAGCATTGCTTTTTCATTGTGTTACAGTCACCCACTTCTGTATGTTTCACATCAGTACTTTCTCAAGAGCACGCAATGTCTTTTTTATTTGTTAACTAGACATTTTGACTATTGTGACTCTTGTGCTTTATTTTGAAACTTACATATGCCACGTATCATGGTTTTCTTATAATTAGCTTTGGGGTCATGCAGTGCAATTATTGCTGTATGAACTGCTATGTCAAAGTATACCTTCTACACATCAGCTGAAGTTCAGAAAGACAAATTTCTCTTAATACCTTTTGTCTTGTACCTCCTGAATCTACCTCTGCCCTTATTCATATTGGCCAAATTTTATGGTACAGTGTCACACATAATGATGAGGTTGTTAGATGCGCTGTTTGATCACTGGGTCTACGATCCCAGCAACACAGATGTATGCTGTCTCTGTGAACTCTCCTAAGAATGACACATTTGCCCATGGCACAACCTATTGGTTTTACTGTACCTACTTTCTTTCTCTTTCTTTCTTTCTTTCTTTCTTTCTTTCTTTCTCTCTCTCTCTTTCTTTCTTTCTTTCCTCTCTTTCTTTTTCTTTCTTTTGAGATACAAGGTTTATTAATTTTTTTTTTTACTGAGGTTTATGAGAAAAACTTTATATATGTACAGTGAAATGATTAACACGGGCAAAATACTTAACATATCTAATACCTTAAATAGTTGTCTGTGTGTGTATTTGTGTATGTGATACTTACAAGAAACTTACACTCTTAACTGTAGCCACTATATTTCACATTAGCATTAGATGTTTAGAAATTATTCATCTTATAACTGAAAGTTAAAATTCTTTGATCAGTAATTTCCCATAACCATATTTAAACATCTGATTTTTCTATGCATGTATCAAAACACCACATTGCAAAACTTAATATATGTAATTGTTTTGTTCATTATACTTTAATAAATAGAAAATATCAGAAACTGGGTGACGTTTGGTGGATTTAGAAAATGTTCTATTCCATAAAACTTCCATGAGAAACAAGACACAGATTTCAACACAAAAGTTACACATTGTGTGTCCTGCTCACAAAATCAGTAATTCTGTAGTAGTTCCTCTATAGGGAAATAAATCTATTAGTCAAAGGAGGAAATTATAGCAAACTCAAACCCTATAAAAACCAGCATAGAACTTGGGAAATGGATAGGAAGTCCCAACCTTAGATGAGGAATTATTGGATCTGATCATTGCTGGATGAGGGAGAGTTAATTTCCTTTAAAGGAGGGACACTAGATAGGTTGACCAGGCTCCAGTTGATGGACTCACAAGCGAGGGAACTTTGGGGACACAAAATTGACTCATGTGACAGAATGCATGATATCTGGTGGGTGGGGGAAGATATGGGGGGAGTGCAGATAGGGGAGGAGGTCTAAATATGATCAAGATGTACTATATGAAATGCACAAATATTCAATAAAAATTTAAAAATAAGTAAAAAAAACAAATAAAAATATTGGTAACAAATTCACCTGTAGGGAACAGCTACAGAATTTTTGCTGGCATTATGCCCTAAGCATTTACTATCACACACATTTAAGTCTCAGTTCCTGTATCTACTTTTATTAGCCATTGCCAATGTGGATGAGGCTTAGATGTTGCTATTGTTCTCCTACTTCCCCCTAGTAGTTTTCTCTGTAGTATCAGACTTTAGACTCAACAGAAAACTCAGCTGGCTAGAAAGGAAAACTCTGCTTTTACCAGTTTTTGAAAGATGCTGAGATTCTTCTTCATGCTCTGCATGTCTGCTCTGTCGTAAATGTAGACCTGACCAGGACTCTCCCACCAATTCTCCCTCCAACACAAATCATCCTTTTAAATATCCTGTGTCTCAGATGCTTATCACTCTATAATCCAAATGACATGGTTTGAAGGTGAACAGGAGAGGTTGCTTCACCCTGTGCAGCAGCTGTTTATCAGAAAACTTATTTGTCACTTGAATTTTTGGAAATATAAACCTGTTTACAATCTTGTAAGGGAAATTTTACTTACAGAAATCCAACATTTAGATTTCTAGAAAGAAACCCCCTTACAAGTATGAATAAATACAGATTTATCTGTTCTGTGAGTTTGGAGTTTGCATAATGTCTCTTTCCTTAATTATTATGTGATTATGTTCTCTTCAAACTATTGGGCATAACTGTTCAAATTACAAAATACTCTGAGTGGTCTGGAGAATGATTTACGATAGCTATGCTTTCAGTTTTGAATGAGTGAGTTTACTGAGTATACAACAAGCAATAGTAAAAGAGCAAATAGAAGACAGAAGCAGCAGATAGATAGCAAAATACCACCAAATCAGGAGTTTATAGCATCAGCAGAGACTGGAGCAGCCTGACTGAGAAAGCAAACACGTAACAGAATCAAATCGAGGGCTTAAGACATTCACCAAAGAGCAGTGGGAAGTTGAGGCAGTCAGCTGGAGTTCCCAATTGAGCTTCCTTTGCAAGAATCAATTTCCAGCTTCCTGTTCCTACTGAAGGCATTTTTATATTATGAGATAAACAATAGTATAGTCTCTTGACAATGGCTTACCAACTAGTACTCAAGGACACATGTTTTTAGTATCATCAACTGATTGCTGTAATTTTCCCTTTCCTTGTTGGGCATCAGCCTGACCCAGAAACTGG
This sequence comes from Nannospalax galili, assembly GCF_000622305.1. NCBI lineage: Eukaryota > Metazoa > Chordata > Mammalia > Rodentia > Spalacidae > Nannospalax > Nannospalax galili. The sequence goes on along the minus strand of NW_008360322.1, from coordinate 8,490,931 downwards.
GTTTTGGAAGACACTTGACGTAACCATGCTTGAGACAAGGGAAGCTTCCTTACTTTCAGGGTCTGCTTTCTACAAGCTTGAACAGCACATGACAATTTACCAATATAACATGTATTACAAGAGGCAATTACTTATACCATACACCTGAATTAATTGATCAATTCTAAAATTAATGACTCGTACACACAGAAACCTGTGACAGAAATATATTTACAAATTACACTTCTGTCTGAAGTGTGGAATGAACGAAGGAGACCGAGAAGTGAGGAAGGTTGAAGACTAGAAGTTGTAATTGGCAAAACGATTTGCAGATCTTGATAGGAACAATACAGAGACTCTACTTATTGTTGTAGCTAGTGAAAAAATTTTAAAGGAAGCCTCACATTTTGAAACTACAGTAATTTGACATTTTTAAAACACAGTAAGTCTCATCACTGTGTGTTTGGGAACTTGTGTTTCATCTATCCAGGAGAATTTGTTAAAAGTCAAAGATTCTTTTTTTCTGTCTGGTCTTCCTTCCAGAGTGCAGCGATGTTTCTGTTAAAACCACAAAGGTATATCGGCAAGCTCATTTGATCTTTACACATTCTGAAGTTCACTTTTGATGCTCATTTTTTTTGAAAGACTAATTTTTTTTCAGATAGGGAGTATGGCTTTATAGTCCAGGTCCTTCAAAATCCTGTTGCATTTTTATTGACCCAGACAGTAAAAGTTTTACTGGGAAGATTTCAACAAATGACAATTGTGCATCTATATGATTAGTACCATGTTGCGACTGAGCAAAACTTCCCCCAGCAGAATTTGATTTGTCTTCCCTGATCTACAGATTACAGACACTGAATGAATGCAAATAAAACCCAAACACAGAGATCAGCTGATATCTTCTGCAAAGAACAAACCTGCTGCAGAGTGAGGTTTCTCTGTGTTCTACATCACCCCAGACACCTGGACTGAGTTCTTTATGGGGACACAAAACCCAGTTATCGATGATAGAGTTGAGATTTGCTCTGAATTTCATTTGTGACAACCTGCCTGGTGTTCCTGATATTGTTGATTAATGCTCAAAACTCCTCATGAGATTACTATCTGTATTAGTTACTTTTTTGTTGCTGTGATGAAATACAATGACCAAAGGTGACCATGGAAGAAAAGGTTTATTTGGCTGGAGGGATATGAGTCTGTGATGGGGGAGGGAGGCCAGCAAACCACCGACATGGTGGCCAGAAAAGGAAGCTGAGAGATCACACCTTCAACCACAAACAGGAAGCAGAGAAAGAAAACTGGAAGTGAAGTGAAGCTATGAGCTCTCAGAGCCCACCCTCAGTGACAGACATTTGGCAGGAGGCAACAACACCTCCTAAAGCACCCCAAGTGGCACCAGCAACTCAAAACCAAGTGTTCAAATGCCTGAGACTGTAGGGACATTTCTCATTCAAACCTCCATATTACCCTTTATGCATTTTGATAGGCAAAGTAATAAATTACATTAATCATGGGATATTAGTCACAAAGGAGATTGCATACTCCATGAATTTCTCATTGTTCTTAAGTAATTACAGAAAAAGGGGATCTTAAAATACCAGTCTTTACAGGTATACTAGTATGACTCCAGCATATAAAACATAAAAGATGATCATGGAATATTATGAACAAAGGAGAATCTTATAGATTAATTCTTAAACAGTATTGGGGAAATCAGTTAGTGTCTTCCCACTCTGTGTCACACATCACAATAAATCTGAGCAATGTTGAAGAGTCAAGTGTTAAGGATGGACACTTCAAGAAAGCCAAGAAGAAATGAAACAAGGAAAGTTGTTAGATTTGCCCTGGTTGGAACTGTGGAAGGATGGTTTCTGAAGAGTGAATTTCACTTGGTTTCTGGGTTATTTCTAAGGGTGTGCTTCTCAGAGGATTGCTGCTGAACTAAATAAAAGCAATGTTTCTTTCCTGGATGGTGAGCTGGGAAGCCTATTTTTATCTATTAGTTTTTGAAAAACCATACCTTAGAGCAGAAAAAATATGTTTCAATAAATTATATGCAATATGTAATATAAATGATAAATTATACTTCAATATCCTTAATTTTCACTTCTTGTTTTTCTACTTTTCCTAGTAAAAACAACTTGCAACAATTCAATGTTCATGAAATTATAGTTATGAAAAGCAAGCGTGCAAAGCGGAGGCAGCAATAAGGAATGGAAGAGGAAAGAAAGGGGGAAGAAATGCCGCAAAGCTATAGGAGGAGATCTTGGTACCACCAAGCATTTAGAGAATCAGATTAAGCGATCAGAGAGCAGGGAGATGGAGGGTGATGGAGTAGCCTTGGTGGAACTAGATCTTCTTCTCAGTTCCTGACATCAAGGTGGACTCAGGGCTGGAAGTCAGATCTCTCATCTACATGGAACACGTATTTCAACACCTGAAGGCACTTGGCCCTTTTTTTCTGTCCTAAGTATGCTGTATATGTCTCTTCTTCTGACAGATAGGATGTCATTTCTCTCTCTCTTTTTTTTTTTGATAATTAGATTCAAGTCTCACTTAATTGGGAAGATAACTCTAATACTTATTGATCATTTTTAACATGCATCATTCTGAAGGGTTCTTTACTCAGCAAGACAAAACAACTAGATTAATTTCCTTTTCAATTAAGCATTATTTCTTTAGCATGCATGTGAAAAGATAGAAGTTTAAAGAGATAAACATGTATTAATAATCAAAGCTACTTAGTGCTCAAGACTTAAGCTGTATGTCTAGCTATCCCCTCCCAGGCCATGCTTATGAATCTTGTCTCTTTACAGAATTCACTTATTTAACCCTGGTTTGCAGCTAGCCTTTTCAGGGAATCCAGTTTTCCTGTGTTCCTTGTCATGTAGTGATGATTTGTCTCAAATTGCAGGCTTTGGACAAGTGCAATTTGTTCTTTTCCTATATTGACTTTGGGGAGCCTTATTAATTTCCAGCTGGAGCTACAAGGAGACCCTGTCTCAAAAAGAGAGAGAGAGAGAGAGAGAGAGAGAGAGAGAGAGAGATACAGAGACAGAGACAGAGACAGAGACACAGAGAGTGATGGAGAGAGATAAAGAGAGACAGGGAGAGGTACAAGAATAGAGGGCAGAGGGCAATTTTTCGGGAATCACTCTTGCCACTTTGTGTGGTCTTGAGATTAAACATGGGTCATCAGGCTGATGTGCCAGGACCTATACCTACTGAGTCATCTCACCAGCCCATGTTCTATCTTTTATCCCCATTTTTCAACAGGCAAATGCTGCTGGCCTATGGTTTTCAGCCTGGTGGAGAGAAATTGAAGTCAGGGAAGATGATGGGGGCATTTCATCTGAACAAAGTGGCCGAGCATGATCCTTGAATACTTCTAGCCCAACCTCTAAAAACCTAACTTGGCCCAAGAGGGCAGTTGATGTTCTTTCTTTCAAAATGTGTAACTCTCCCATATCGAGTCACTCCGTGGTTCTTCCTGCTTCTTCCTAGCCCACTATGTGCATTTGGTTTTGCTTCCCCTATCTGTCTGCCCCTTGACACTTTCCAATTTACTATGATCTCTCATGAATACCTCTCTCTCATAGCAGTGTTTTTTTTTTTTTTTTTTTTTTTTAAGCATGGCTTTTTTGGAAGTTTCAAAACTGTGGTTTTTTTGTTGTGTCTTTTCTTTTTTCCGTACC
>NW_008360322.1:8462682-8487222 GCF_000622305.1 Nannospalax galili | reverse complement strand
AGTGTTTTTTTTTTTTTTATTATTTCTTAAGCATGGCTTGTTGTGAAGCTTCAAGACTGTGGTTCTTTAGTTGTGACTTTGCTTTGATCCTGAGCCAACATTTTTGCAAGAATCTTGTATAAATACATGAAATTGCTGCTGATATCCTACCCACATTGACATGGTGGAGACGGAAGGCTGCTCCTTCCAGAAACCAAGATTCCCATGAAACCCAGATTGGCTTCCTGCCCCAAAGATTACAGTGCATGTTGAACCGTAGAAGCTCAAGTACCCATCTTTATTTAGTTAGGGCAGGTCAGATGGATGAATTGTAAAGGTCTTATGAAAGGAAAGCGTTGTAAACTAGAAATCAAGGAGCAGAAATTCAGGATATAATTTATGGTTCTTGTTTCTTTGTTTGTGGGAGGAAAAATATGACTTTGTTGGCTGGAAAATCAAAAGATCTCAGCCTTGGAAAAGTTATCAAAGCAAGCAACTGATAAGAATACACCCGATGTTTCACACTATTGGAAATAAAATATGAATTATAGTCTTCTTCAGAGATTGAGGTCTCTGAGATTACTCGAGCTCATGTTCGGAAACCAGAATAGCTGGCAGGCTTCGTCTTCAGTTCTCTCCAAATGCTGGGCCTGCTAATCTCTCTGCTTTCTGTGCTGTCAGCCAGAATACATGAGGAAAAATAAAAATTTAAAGTGCTTAAGCATATAGTAATAACCAAACTTAATCAGTGCCATATTTTGATGTTAGTATTATTGTGACCTAACATAAACTACTTTTTAAAGAGAAGTTGAAATAGTTAAAAAATATAAAATTTTTTTGGTTATTTGATTTCTATGAATGGACTGGAAAATCATATTCAACTGAGTTGTAAAACTGATGGAAACATTATGTTAAACCTGAGCTACAAAGCATGCTAAACTTGGAGTTCAGGCTATGTGGACGGTAGACAGGGCAAAGGATATATTTTGAAACTCCATGAATGACTGCCATGTTTTCTCTTAAGAAGCATAGCATACATCTTCATGGTAAAAATACCATTGTTTTCCCCCTGAAACTCTGTCAGTAGTTTCCCATCATAAAGTATTGAAATAGTTTGGCTCCTAAAAAACATTTTATTAAAGTGAGCTGTAGCTTTAAAGCCACATATGATACTTAACTTGTGTTATTGCTAGTGTATCTCACAAATATATTCCATTGTCTATCATATTCTGACTCATTTGTACTGTTCACACATCAAATGTGATGTCATAATTTGCAAATCTCATGAAAATACTCTATAAAAATAGAAATATACTTCCAATATATTCCATATTATCAAAAGTCACTAAAACATCTAGTAAAAGGAAATGACCTTGAGTGTCAACCTCCTTATCTCCCTCAGGCTGAGCTGCTTCTTAGACATTGCTCTTTCCTCATTCAGGGAATAAATTCTCATTCATGGGAGCTGGAGAGTGACTTGGAGACAAGGAAGGCATGTGAAACATGAGAATGTAGGTCCGGTTCCCAGCCCTCTTGAACAGCTTCTAGAGTCTGCTCGCTCCACCATACTCACATTTCAAACAAATTCTTTTTCTTTTGTTTTTGGAACAAATTCTCACTGTGTAGCTGAAATGGGCCTTCAACTTGAGACTTCCTGCCTCAAGTACTGGGATTACAGGCATGTTTTACCATACCTGGCTTTACATTCTTTATTTTTATTAAAATAAATATTATTTTGGAAATTTCAAAGCAAACTTGGAAGTAGAAACTTGTTTTTAAAATTAGGAGATGTTAATTCCAAGTCATTTCATCTGAAGCACTTATTTTTATTTTTATTTTTTATGTGTATGACTGTATTGTCTGCCTGTAAGTATACTGTGCCCTGCAATGCCCATGAAGGTCAGAAGAGGGCATCAGATCCCCTGGAACTGGAGTTAAGGGCAGTTGTTAGCCCTGTCATGTGGGTGCTAAGATTTGAAACCAGGTCTTCTGAAAGAATAGTCAACGCTCTTAACAGCTGAGTCATTTCTCCAGCCCCTCATCTGAAACATTTTTAAGTTAGGTTGAATTTTGGATATGAATTTTTCCCAAGGAAACATTGGTTCAGATAGGTGATAGCTATGAATAATTACATAGGGCTATATTTTTTGGCATGACTTTTAGTGGGAAAGACAGGGATTTATCAAATGCTTCAAGATTTCAAGGTGGAAAACTCAATTTAAAAACTAATTCTTAGGGGGTTGTTTTCCATCAGACCTCCTGTCCTCTTGTCTTTATGAGCCTGACTGGGAAGGTGTTCTAAATTCATTGATTTTGTGAGGGAAGACTCATCTGTTCGGGTGAAGAATTATTTTTTTCTATCCACATCTTTGCCAGTTTCCCTAATAATGATGGCAATGATCCTATTGGCATGCCACTCTGAGCTCCATGAATGGGCTTTACTTTTTAACCAGGGGACTTGTGGTCCTTAACAGATGCTCTCAAGTGGCTTAGAGCTTGCTGTACATACCTGAACCAGAGAAACTCAGATTTTACCCATCCAAGGGGGAAGAAATAGTCTTACCACCACCTTACTATGGATTGATGCTTAGGAAACTTCTGAGGTGCTATGGAACTGTCATTTGCCATGCAGGAAAGGAGATGCACACAATGTGATTTTTAAATCTGCGAGAGAAAATGTATGATAAGATCTGCTTTCTTCTTTTTCACTTATTACTGCAAAGACCAAATAAACTTGTTGGTGATTGTTGAAGATACTCAGGTACACCATGGAGGATTTGATTTATAGACAGTCTCTATAATCTGCATTTCATCTTCTTTAAGGAAAGAGCCACAGACAAGATGGATAAACAGCAAACTAATCCAAATTCTGTATGAGAAGACTTCTGGATGCAGAAGGACTAAGAAAATGAGTGTGGTTCGGTGTGGTGTACTCGCCAAGTACAATTATGAATTAATAGACTGAAATATCTAAAGTGAATCTTTCATATTCCTTTATTGTATGATTAGTAATCAGAGCCATTCTAGATCAGATCTGATATGACAATGGTTAGCACAATGCTTGTTGGTAGAGTACATAGCACTGGGATTGAGAGATGACTTGGGAGTACATGCAGACATTATAGCTCCAATTTTTGAACTATCGTTATTTCAATTCTTTTAAAATTATTCTGATTGTATTTTCAGGATAAGGCTTCAGTTGAGGCTTGACTGAAACCTTTTGTTCTTGGCCTCCTTCTGAAGAGCGGGATATGTCAGCCCAGAACTATTGATGGTAGATAGTTAGAAGGTAATGTCATTGATTCATTTTACATTAATCTCTCTCTCATACCAGGTGTATTAGCTACTTTTCTGTTATTGTGATAAAACACTGACCAAGGCAACTTAGAGAAGGAAGAATTTATTTGGCTTATGATTCAGAGGGTTACAGCCCATAATGGTGAGGGAATGGTGGCTGAGGTGACTGAAGAGGAAACCTGTGAGATTATATCTTCAAGCAGGCACAGGAAGCAGAGAGAGACTGGAAATCCACATCCAGTGATGTGTTGCCTCCAGGAAGTCCACACCTCCTAAAGGTTCCATGACCTTCTCCAAACAGCACCACAAGCTGGGAGATCAAGTGTCCAAATACTTGAAGTCTATGGGGGACAATTTCATTCAAACCACCACACCAGGTATCTGAATACTTTAAAAATGCCAAGGGAGTAACTGAATGTGTACTGGATTTCTTTTTCATGTAATGGAAATGTTTCAAAAGCAGTTACAGTGAGATTGTACAACTGTGTGCACACTAAAACTTGCTGTCTTGTAAATTATAAGTGAGTGAATTTTTATGTGACAGATCAATAAAACTGTTGCAAAAGCCAGTTATAAATAAAAAGGAACAGAATGATCAGGGAAATAAATATGGATGGAAATTATGACGTTTTCCTCCCTCCTTTCCTCCCTCCTTCCCTCTCTCCCTCCCTCCCTCTGACTTTCCCTTTCTCTCCCTTTCTAGCCTTCCCTTTCCTTTTCTCTCTCCCTCTCTCATGCTCTTTCCTGTCTTTGACAGAAGTCATATAGTGGAAAAAGATTTGTGCTTAATGAGGTTATTTTGAGTTTCCTATGAATTAAAAAATCCCAGTACTTTAGCTAGGATAAAAACTTATATAAACAAATTTTGAAATCAAGTATTATAACAAAACATCCTTTTCCCCATTTTTCTTTCTTCTTTCCTCTTCTCTCCCATTCCTTCTTTTCTCTTCTTTCTTCTCTCCTCTTGTTCTCTCTTTCTTTTCTGAGACAAGGTTTTTCTAGTCTCAAGGCTTTTCCCAGTCTACCCTGGAACCCAATATTCTTGCCTTAGCTTAAAACCTACTCTTTTAAAACTATAGTTGGGTGAAACCAAATAGTTCCTTATTGGTAATGTCTCTGTATCCTAGTTTAAGCTTAGCTCTTGAGCTATTGATTAAATGCTTCTATTCTGAGAAGCAAAGCACTGGAGTCCAGAAATCCTTTCCGTCAACACTGAAAAGTGTATGTTTTCCTAGGCTTAGTAGCTTGTATCTCTAGCTTTGTAGAAACTATCTCTATTCCAGGTGAAATCAATTACATTTCCTGACATCCCCATCCTCATCCATTGTAGAATGGATGAGATCTTTGTGTACATTTCCAAGGAGAACCGACATCAGAACAAAGGCTTGTCTTGATTGGTCTTATAAAAGTGACAGCCACACTCTTAGAATTCAAATTAAAACTATATACATCTAGTCAGGAGATTATGGTATTCTGCAATGCAAATGTCAACTCAATATAGGCAGAGTCCAAATTTGTTTCAATCAATCAGTCAATCAATCAATCAATCAATCAATCAATCAAGCAAGCAATCATCAATCTTTATAGAATATGTAGGAATGAACAAAGAGCTGAGCTTACCTTTTTTGTCCAGCCTTTATTTATTTTCCTGTTTGTTGCCCTTTTGGGGACTCTCTTATTTGTGGAGCTGTATTAGACAGATGTATTTTAAATTCTTAGTCTTGCCTATGCTTGTGAGTCCCACTGCCACTATATATTCATTCCAGATCAGTTTCCTCATCATCATGGGTCATACTTGTAGCTTCTCTTCTGGTCTCTGGAGACTTAAAGCTTGGATGTTGAGGGGGCAGGGTGGCCCCTAAGACTTTTATTAGAGTATGGTAGCACACTTGTTGTGATACCGTTCCTAGGGAGACAAGAACAAACATCTACTCACCCCAGACAGGGAACCAATGGCAGACCAAAGAGGTACACCACCAAAGTTCAACTTGGTGAGCCATAGTTTTATTTGGGTTTACTTACAGGAGTATGCATAGTATATGTAAAAGATTACTTATAGGAGGAGAAATGACTTAAAGACAGATACATCACCAAAAGCCCACTTCAGCATGGGTGACAGCTCACAAAAACTGGAAACTTGGATATCACTGCACAACTTTCAGGCAACTTGACAATTTGTTTTTTCCAGGAACCTCTGTTGATCTGAGCCTCTTTTGTGAGACAGTCTCTCACTGAACCTGGTACTTGCCGATTGGCTAGAGTGTTTGACAAGGGAGTTCTGGGGTTCTGCCTGTCTCTATTTCTCCAGAATCAGAGTTATAGGAACATGCACTATGTTCAACTTTCATGTGGTTCCTGGGCTATGAACTCAGGTCCTAATGTTTGCTTGAGAAGCACTTTACCCACTGAGCCATGTCCCCAGCCCTGTCGTTATTCTTTTTTATATGCATCTCCTATTTCTTTTAGAAATTCTTATCAGCACTCAAGATCCAATTTAATGCTAACTCTTTCTTTAAATGTTTCCTGATCATTCCAATTATGGATATTTTTCTCTATGAGATTCACTTTCTGAATGTGTAAGTTGTGAACATTTATCATTTATGCATGCAAAATATTTCATTTGAGCTTCATCTAAACATTATTAAAACTTATATAAAAGTTATCTGTAATCTAAAGCTGTGAAGACTTGTTCTAGGGACTCATGATTCTGTATCTTTCTCAGTCATGGCCTATCCATTAGGATTCTGAAGTAAGATGAAAGTGTGGGGAAAACTGGAAACATTCTAGTATGTCTTACTAGAAACTATTATATTAACTGAAGTAACACAGATAGAAAAGCAGACAATGTATATTCTCCCTCATTTTTGGATCTTAGTAACAAATCCTTATATGTGAGTATACAGAGTATATATCCGGATGTAACCTCAGGAACCAGGAAAATGAAAAGAAACCATGGAGATAAAGGGAAAGACAGAGCCCAAGAGTGGACAATAGTAGGAGACAGGTGTTACCAAAGGTAAAATTGATAAAATGGGTATTTAACTGGGGAAAATGGGAGGTTACACAGGGAACCATGGGGGTAAAGGGAAAGAAGGAGCCCAAGAGAGGGAGATCATAGGAGGCAGGCATTATCAAGGCACAGGAAGCAAGAGTGCAACTCAAGATCCAGCAAGGCTTAAGAACTCTCTAACCCCAGTGATGTGTTTCCCCTAGCATGGCCACACCTTCTAAGACCTCCCAAAACAGCACCACTAAATGTGTACAAAATGTCCAAATGCTTGAAGTCTATGGGGGACATTCTCATTCAAATCATCACATTTACTCCCCAGCCTCCATAGGCTCATGAACATATAAAACTCAAAATGCATTTAGTCTATCCTTAAACCTTAAAAGTCTCCATAGTCCTTACCAGTCTCAAAACTATTCAACAGTCTAAAGTCTCTTCTGAGATTCAAGGCAATCTCTTAACTGTAAGCCCCTGTGAAATCAAAAGGCAAACTACATACTCCCAACATACAGTGTTACTGAATACACATTACCATTCCAAAGGGAGGAATAGAGGCATAGTGAGGGAATACTGGACCAAAACAAGGTGGAAAAAAACCAGCAGGGAAAACACCAAATCCAGTAGCTCCATGTTCGACTTCTGGGACTTTACTTCCATAGGGCTTAGATTACTCAGCCTGTCCAACTTTGCTGTGTGCAATATACATCTCTGTCTTAGGCTGGTACCACTCCCTGCATGCAGGTCTTCTTGGCAGATGCCTCACAGCTCTGGCATCACAAATGTCTTCTTGGGGTCTCCACTGCCAACCGGGCTTCACCTTCACAGCTTCACTCAATGGTCTATCACGGCCTTCTTTATGCAGGGATGTCCCTGCAGCATGCTGCCTGGCCTCAGCAGCTCTCTGAAACCTTGGAGGAAGAACCAATGACTTCTTCACTCTTGCATCTTTCATGCCTCTAAGGCCAGCACCAGCACTGCCAAGCTTGGCTACAAGTTTGGGATGGACTCCAGCCTGCTTTATCCATTTTAGAAGCTTTTCTCTTCAGTAGTCCCTGCAGCATTTTCTTTTTACAAGTTGGAGACTTAGCTGGGTGTGGTCTTGCCCTGGAGGCACTCTTCCATTGTTTAAGTGCAAATCTCTAGGCCTCTCCTAAATCACTTTAATGTCCTTATCAAAGGGATCCTCTCCAGCACAGGCCTCAGTTCCAACATTAATCTTCCTAGTGCTCTTTTTCAATCCAAACTGTACATCTGTATTTCTTTCTGCCCCATTTGCTCTTTTTCACTGTAGATCTGCATAATATTCACCATTGATAGCCATGCCACCCTTTTTATGTTAGGCTGTCTTGAAATTAGTCCATTGCTTTTCAACTTAGCTTCAGGCAAGCTTTTGGGCTGGGCAGACTCCAGCCAGGCTCTTTGCCAAAATATCCCATTTGTTGCTTAAGACCTTATTTCCCTCAGGAACTGCATTGTTCTCAGCACTACTTTCTTCCAGGCACATACTAGAATGGCCTTTTAAGCTCTGCTTACAGCAATCAACCACTTTTCTAGCCCAAACTTCCAAAGTCTTCCATATTCTTCCAAAACCCCACATGGTCAGGTTCTTCACAATCAACAGCTCACACTCTGGTACCAATTACTATATTAGTTATGTTTCTGTTGCTGTGATAGAAACACTGACCAAAGCAACTTATAGAAGGAGGAGTTTATTTGAGCTTACAGTTCCAAAGGGGCAAGAGTACATCATGGTGGGGAGGCATGGCAGCAGAGATGGCTGGAGGAGGAGCAGAAACTAAGCTCTACATCTTCAAGCAGGCACAGGAAGCAAGAGTGCAACTCAAGATCTGGCAAGGTTGAAGAACTCTCTAAGCCTGCCCCCAGTGATGTGTTTCCTCCAGCATGGCCATACCTTCTAAGACCTCCCAAAACAGTGCCACAAACTGGGGAAAAAATGTCCAAATACTTGGAGCCTATGGAGTCATTCTCATTCAAACCACCACACTATACATAGGACAAATGGGTATAGTAGGAGGCATCCTTGGATAAGTTCATCTATACAGACAGCAGACAAGGAGAGGAGAGCCTCTCCAGTCCTTCTGACTAAAGACTGAAATGACCTCACTTCTGGGGGTTCCTCAGAGAATGAGTAAAATGAAAGCATAAATGGGGGCTACAAAGTGGAGGCTGTTTTTTTGCTCTAAGAGAAGTCTGTTCCTGTGATGTGGTGGGAAAAACTTAATTGGAGTAGAGAGATGAGAGCTGTGTAAATTTTTTCTGTTATGGGGGGAGAATGGGCAGAAGTTGGAGTGGGACTTGGGCTAAGGAATTATTTTTTTATATGGGAAGTAGCAGATCTATGTACTGATAGAAATAATGCAGAAAAATCAGTAAAAAGAAGAATGCCCTCAAAAAGAAATGGGGAATTAAATTGCTTGAGTTAGAGTGAGGAATGAAATTTAATATACCTATGGAGAGGGTGGCCTTGGTTAGGGTGTGGGTAACTTAGGCTAAGGACCACTCTATCCGTTATAAGGGGATGAAAAGCAGATGAAGACCAGTGAAAACCTACTAGTAGATTTGATAGGGGACTGAAGGAATGACTTTTATAAAATGGACAGAATCTAGGGTAAATTAATCTTGCAACCAAAAAACTACAAAATAACTGAACTATGTGTTCTTGTGACTTGGACATCTGATTTTGATTCTTTGGAACCTCAATTTCCTGTTTCATCCAAAGATAAGGAATGCATGTGGGTATGCTTGAGACTTAACATATCAAAGTACTGAAAGGCAGGGAATTCATCTTCATTGAATATAGTGAAGATTGGGAAGAATGGATGACATTGAATGTTTGAGATATTCTAGGCCTAGAGATGAAAAGATAAAATTGATAGTTTGTAGTCCCCCAATTGAAGCTGGAGAAATTGTCTTGAATAAAAATATGATTGAGACTTGATTCAGGGACACAATTCCATGGCACAACTCCAAGAAACATCTGGGAGAACCTGTGTTCTCTTAGTTCAGAGAAACCCATGTCTCTCCGGAAACATTTATCTGTGTGGAAATAGTCATACAGTATGTAGAGAGTTGGATTTTTCCAAGGTTAGTTTTTGCCAGATATTCATGATGTTAGGGAAGAGGACGAAGAAGTTAATAGCATTTTCATGGGGGGTGATTGAAATTCTAGACATGAAATCTCATGGAAGGCAGGAAAGAATATAAATGGGTGATGGAAAGATAGTGAGACGTGTGGTCAAGTCCATGGACTGGAAGTCCCTAACTAGATGAAGCATTGGACCTGGCCATATATGTAAGTATTATGGAAGGACAGGGGGTGATAGTTGGAAGGTGGACACATTATATAAAGATTTTGAAGGTGATGTGATGGTACAGTCTGGAGAAAGTGGCTATGGAGTGAAAAAATAGAAGGTAAGAACTTAGGGAATGAGAAGCTAAGATGTTGAAATCTGGTACCGTGGACATTGAGATCATCAAGAATGTTGAAATACGGACTAGAGAGATGGCTCAGTGGTTAAGAGCACTGACTGCTCTTGCAGAGGACCCGGGTTCAATTCCCAGGACCCACATGGCGGCTACAAACTGTCTTTAACTCCAGTTCCAGGGGAATCCGAAGCACTCTTCTGACCTCCGCGGCATTGCATGACACGGGTCCACTCACATACATGCAGGCAATACACTCATACACATAAAATAAAAATAATAAGATATTAAAAAAAAGAATGTTGAAATAGTATGGTAGTTAGAAATACATCAATAAATGTAGAAGTCTTTCTGAATGAATTGAAACAACCACTGTCTTAGTAGAAGACAGCAGCAGTATCTGGTGGTAAAAGTTGTGGATCATGGGCTTCAGAGGAACAGAGAAGACAAAGTTGTACACAGTATTGTCATTAGTAGGTAGGTAGAGCTGAACTTCTTCAACTCAGAGGTTCAGGAGCCACAGGAAGTAAAAGAAAATGACACTTGAGAAGACATCAGTCGAAGTGTCCCTGAGGTACCAAGCTTGTTGCAGTCATAGCAAGAAGATGGTAAGCATAAAGAGGAGACTGCAGGTAACTAGCTGCATTTCATGGGGGTCAGTAGAGGATTTAGAGACGTGGGAGATGGAAAGTGAGAACATATTGGGGAAGACACACAGTATGGGGATAGACAGTGGGTAGCATGGATGACCTGGAAAGATTCGAGTGTCTTAGGACCCTGGAAAATTATCAACCTTAGGTTATATGGTGGCTAAGTGGAGGAAGAAGACCTCCCCCATGGGACAGGTTTTCTAGGTAGTCTTGTCTTGCCAAATTTTCTGTTGAGAGACCTGTGCACACTCTCTGGAATGTCAGAGAGGGCAGTTCTAACTAAACCATCATAATGTTCCTCTTAAGTTACAGTTTGGGGAACAAGAATATTTATTTGGGCTTGCCAACAAAGTTTATGCTATTTGGAAGAGGGTTACTTACAGAGGCATGCATACCGGTGAGCTCTTTCTCTCCCACATTTGAGATCTGCACCATTGGCAGTGCCTCCTGCCCCACTTCCCAGATGGCGAATCCTCTCCCAAATGGGTTAGTCTAAAATAGTGCTTTTCAAATTTTGACCAGTTTCAGTATTCCCCAGATTAAATCATAGATTTAAAACACAGATTTCTGGGCCTTATTTTCAATTTCTGTGGGCCTAAGATGGAATCAGATGATTTCATCTATCAAGTCATACTAATGCTGTTGGTTGTAGAATTGTTCTTGAGGATCACAGGCCCAGAGTATTCTAAAGATTTCTAGGAAATTATATTACCTATTGCTAAAAGATAGCATAACAGAGTTTTAGTTATGATTTGACTAAAATATTAAACGAGTTTAGGTTAAAACTCATTAAATTAGGTAATTAATTAGTGGTGCTGAGGGTCAAACTTAGAACATTGCATATGCTAGGAAAATATTCCACCACTGTGCTACATCCTTAAGTTCTTAGTATTCCTAAGTACAATTTTTTGGGGTAGCAGCCCTACTTAAAAAAAAAAAAATCTGTGTGTATTTCACAATTTAATTCAAAATTAAAAGAGCAAAGTAAAATTCAGGATAAAGGGATCCAGCTAGTGATTTTTAAATATCTGAAAGTATGTCTGAAAATGTGGCTACATGCAGGTAAACGAGGCTCAGTGAAAGACTTCTGAGTCTAAGAGGTGTGGGAGGGCTGGCCTTTCTGAAAGGGAATTAACATTCATCTCATCATCAGTCAATCCCACCTCTGGGTCTATTGATCACTTCTGTTTATTTCCTCTTCACAGGTAGATGAGATCAATTGTGTTGAAATGAAGGTTTTGCCCACTACATAATTTGAGCAAGAACAAATAAAACATCTATTACACTAGTAGATTGGAGCAAAGAAAAGATTAAAAAGAAAAAAAACCCCAACAAAACAAAAGATAATTCTAGTAGTGAGAAGAGAGTCAAGAAAATAACTCATCTTCAATCAGAGCCTCTAATCACACACACAAGCCAGAGTCTTGGGACTGGAGGGGCAGGCGGATGGCATCCCTAGGTTCTCCCTTTGGAAATAAAGAAAGAAGTTATCACAGCATCCTCATAATTCTTAGGCCTCTCATACCTTTATGATTCCATAATTCGTCACTTAGTTGGCTAGCTTTGGAGCCAAACTCCTCTCTCTATGAAATATCTTATTTCTTAAGAACACACAGGTTGTTTTTGATTCCCTTGCCCATCAGTGGCCATGAGCCTGGCAGAGACCAAAGCCATAATTCCTGTCATTATTTAGGATCTACAGATTCAGTGAGCATAGAATGAAGTGGAGCAGGCAGCATGGTACTTGGAAGTGAATTGTATAGAGAAGCCTCTTGAGGGTCCAAGGGCAGAGGAAAGAGGAGAGGGAGGAACAGAATGGAGGGGTATGAGTAGGAGGCGAAATTTCATGGTTTTGAGATGCAAGACTTTAATCTTGGACTTAGTAAATTTCATAACACATGGCATTTTTCCCATGGTGAAAGTAAAAACTGATGACTTATGTTTAGGGGAATGAATAGTGTATAGAATTGGACAGCCAGCTACTGACTCATAAGGGAGAGCCCAAGCACTTGGCAGAATCTGTTTTGCAATGCTTTATTCTATCACAAGAGTTGAATGAGGGCTTGTTGCTCTGGTCCCAACACCAGCATGTTTCTGAAAGCACAGATTACAGTGCATTGACGTCAATTGATAGAGTCTCCTCTGCTTCAGGACCTCATGCCCGCCTTTTCTGATTTCCAAGGGCACTTGTTCAATAGTTTTGAGTTTTCATTATCAAAACCCTAAATTCAAAAGGCAGAAGCAATGTTACCGCTTAATATTTCATCAACATGATCCATTTGTTGGAAATGCTTAAAAAAGTTCCCCGGAGAACTTAACACAGTTTTAGCTTCTGTAAGTGATTGCCTGGCATATCTGATACCCTGGTACCACTTTTCATTTTAGCTAATCTCTTCCAGAGATTACTTCACAGTCCATTTACTTGAGCAGGAGCTGCGTCGTCCTCAGTTTCTATGTGTTGAGGGCAAATGTGAATATTGAAGGAGCAAGCTAAAATTGAGTTCATTATTCTAGATGTTGTTGCTCTGTGTTCTAATTCCTTGGGCTATAAATTTGGGAACAAGAGCCAAAGTACCTTAGATGTCCCATGGTTATCGTATTCACCCCTCAGCAGTCTTGGAAAGAAAGTAATTCTACAATGGAATTTATGCTACAACTTTTCTTCCCCCTTACAAATTTAGTAGCTGTGTTTGGGGATCTGCTCCTACCTTTGTGACTAACTGGCATTAGCGAAATGATAAACGAGCTGCTTCCATCCAAGGTATGCTATTCAAAAGAGAACTAATCACTCTTTATCAAACTTTATGCAAATAAATCCAAATTAGATTTGTTAAGGTGATGAAAGAGAAAAGGGACTTTTTAATGGATAGCAATGCTGTTATCATCTAAATGCAAGGCAGATGTAATGATGCATTAGAAATGCCGAGAAAATTTAATCAGCGTAGAAAAAAATATAATGAAATGGTTGTTTAAACACTGTAAAGCTAATGGTAGAGTAATTACTTCCCATTGAGCAGGCTCTTTTTGATTAGTCATCCTGCCTGCAACATCTGGCCCTTTGATCCATTTTGATTTTAATATAATCTCTAAACTTCTGAATTTAAATTTTAGAATGGGTGAATAAATGGAACAGTATGATAGCAGATAAAGTTTTTGCTATCTCATGACAGACTGAAACTATTCCATCCTAACTCCTACACCCCAGGCTTACCTCTGTGTCCTGAAAGAGAACCCTGACAGCCAGGATGGTAGGCCTCTGTATTTATTAGATAAGACAGAAAATGCTTAAGGTATCTTGGGCCAGGCATAGTAGCTCACATCTGTGATCACAGCACTCAGGAGGCTGAGGAAGGATTTCAAGTTTCAAACTAGCCTGGATTATATAGCAAGACCTTGCCTTAAAAAGCAAACAACAATAACTGCAAAAAGTTATCTTGGTTTTCTTTGGGTGTCATCTCTTGATATACAGGTGGTAATAGGGGTTGTTTGTACAACTATTATGATACAGATGGAAAAGAAGGGAAAGAGTGGGTTTAGCAACTAATATTTCCTTTTTCTTTATGGAAGTTTACATGTTTCTTATAAAAAATATCAAAATAAAGATATATAACTATTTTTTATGATTTGAGTAAAAATAGGCTCATTGTTGAAGGCCTGGTTTCTGTTAAGATTCAGATAGCCCTGCTCCCTCACCAACAGGATCCCAAGGACTTGTCATGCTCCTGAGAAAAGGGAACCTAGCTGATAAGCACCTTGGTCTTTGAAGTCAAGAGAAGCAGACTTTTCTCCACTGTTTGGCCAACACAGCAGGCTTCCCTTTTGATTTCTAAAGAGAACAGGTTTTAACAGTCCTGCTCTCCCACTTCCCCCCACCCAACTTTAAAAAAATACATCTTCCTGCCTGTTGCAGGAAACAAAAGCCTCCCTTTTTAAAACACTCCAGCTCAAGACCTGGGCAGACATTTTCTCTGCCCGGAAGGGAATCTGTCCCACGTGGTCCTTTGCTAATAAACCCTATTTTCATGGAGTTTTATCTGTGTCCTGGTGACTCCTCCTCCCTTCCCTCGTTACCTATCAGTTTCCCCATGGGCTTATTTTGGACTGTTTTGGAACCTTTGGGAAGTGGGTCTAGATGGAGGAAGTAGGTCAGTAGGGACATGCCCTTGGGAGCTTTATCTTGTGCTGCCTCTCCCCCTTTTTAAATCTCTGCTTCCTGTGGGTTCTGAGGTGAGAAGACACAAGTATGTGCAATACTTGTGGAGGCCAGAATAAGGTGTCCTATCTCCTGGAACTGGAGTTATAGAAGGTTGTTAGCTACCATGTAGATGTTGGGGACTGAACTCGGGTCCTCTGGTCTTAACTGTTGAGTCATCTTTCCAGTCTAGCCTGTTTTTGATATGGAAAGTTGCCCTCAATAAATAGTGATGTATCTTTTTCTCTTTTTCCTACAGAGAGTGGATACTGAATGCCAAAATCTCAACAAAACAAAACAAAAGTACTAACAATGTAATGCATAAATATATAACTCATACTGAATTTGCATTCCTTTTTTTCTTTACATTCTTTTGTTTTCTCTTTCAGATTTTTAATATTTTCTATTCAAAGTCTTTGGGGGGAGTTTGTCTTTCATTTTCTGAATTGATGCCTCTTTTTGGAGCTTAAGGAGATTAATTTTGACATATGCTGCAATATTTTCCATGTTTTATAGGTTGCTTTTAATCTTATTTTAGGTTTTTAATTTTGGCTATAGAGAGGTTTTAAAAGTTGTTCTACTTATTTTGTTCTTCATTAACTAAATTTGTTCTTAGACATTTTCTCTCATGTATGAGATGCATATTGACCACTTTCAGCCAACCCTGCCCACCCTTTTCACAAATCTCTCTGACATTCATGTTTCTTGGTTCTGTTTTGTGACTCACTGAGTTTAACCAGGGCTATCTATGTGTTGATGAGTGTGGAGCTTTTTAGTGGGGCCTGGTGGGCTTAGCAATGAGAATATAAGTTTCATGCAGTCACATTTCTCATTATTTTTGTTCATAATTTCTACTTTTCAGAAGTTTAAAGAGTTTATAAAGCTTTTACATGTGTTTTCTGGTATCATCTTTAGGATTTTGTTATTTTAATCTTTTGTAATTTTGAACATTTTTAATCTAAAGTGGGGTATAGATCCAAATTGCCTTTTGTTTTTACTTATATTTTCAAACGTTTATTTTGTGCTTGTATACTTCAGTAACCTCCTTGAATATTTTGTTTTACTGAGATGTCAGATTCAAAATTTGAAAATATTTTTACATATGATATTCTGAAATATGATTGGATAGATAAATGTGTAAATGTATGCTATTTACTTGTGAGAATCCCACTCTTTAAAATTCTATGGCTGTAGGGTATTGCACACTACAATACTGACTTACTAGACAAGATGTGCTGGTGGTAAGGCTGTTTATGGGGGTAACCAATCAATATATTGATTGAATTTTAGGCCTGCTGCAGGGGAAGGAATTCATGCTTAGTATTGTAAAGATGTTAAAAAACTATGGCTAAGGAAGTCATATGTCTAATAGAAAGACTTATTTATGTTGTTTTGTTAAATGGGTCTAAATATTTATATCTATAGATTTATGATGTTCTCAACCTTGGTTAGAGACACTTCTTACAGTGGGTAGTGGGTTAATGCAGAGATTTATAACTGTTCCAAGTGCCAAGAATAAGGATTATGAGTGCCCAGCCATAGCAACCCCCCCCCCAAAGCTCAAGGAACCACAGAGAGGAGGTGGGAAGAATGTAAGAGCTGAAGGATGGGGAAGAGTACTGAGAATGCTCTCCTCTGAATATAATGAGGTTGTTGCACACTTGAATTCATAGCAGCTAGGTTTGCCTGCATAAGCTAGGTTTACCTGCACAAGATCAAAGTCAGTTAAAAATTCCAGTATGAAAGGAGAAGGGGCTTCTGAGCCCCCCCTCCCCCAGCTGAAGAGTTATTGGTAGTTGTTGGTTGCTGGGGGAGGGAGAGTCACTTTTCTTTTGAGATAGCCACTGGTAGGTTGCCCATGCCCTGGAGGATCACACTACACCAGTGCACATATGGATAACACTAATTGAACTCATTGAGTTCTAAAAGAAAAAGAGGATATGAAGCTGGTAGGGAGATGTATTGGGGAACCCTGAGGGACTTGGAAGGAGAGAGTAGGTGGTGGATATGAGCAAGATAAATTGTATGCATGTATAAATTTTCAAAACTAATTTAAAAATGCAATCTTATTCCTAACCTGGAAAAAACCAAAAGAGCAACTCTGTGGCTGAGCAATTTATAGTTAAGGGAGAGAAGCTGTCATGAAAACAACATAAATGAGAGAGAAAGATTCCAATCTATGAAGGTTTTGGCAAATCAAAATAAGAGTTTCTTGATAAGATCAATGACAGTTTGTACCCACTTACTACCAATGGGCAATATGATAGTCATATTTCTTTAACTTTGGCAGTATCTCCTTTTTTCCAGCTCCCACTGAGATCCAAGAATTCTGATTTTATTTGTTTATATAATGTAAATTCAAATAGGAAATGGAAATGCTCCTATTTCCAGGAATGGATTTAAGGGTTCTTTTTTTTTTTGGAGGGGGGGTGTTAGGGGTGGGTGTCTGAAGATCATATAACTTGAAGGGGAATTCTCTTCAGGAAAAATAATATAAGCTTAAAATATGTATTAGATACTGGATGGATATGAGTGCTTCTCTAGAGTGAAAGAGGATATCAAAATAAATACCACAGATAAGAATTGGCCAACACTATAATCTTCACATTATCTAGGAAAATAACAATGCTTTTTATAATAAATCCTTGACATAGCTTACCTTCTTTTTTTTTTACTAGCATTTTATATATTAATTTTATAGTATTGCCTTCATCAGGGCGAAATGCCACCCTGCCATTCCTCTATCATGTTTTGTTTAAGGAGAATTGTGAAATGTGATGGGAGCACAAAACTGAACATGCTAGAGTTTGTGTGACTGTGCGGACATGAGGCCTGCTGAGATGGAGCATGCCTGTAATCCCAGCACTTGGGAGGCTGAAGCAAGAGGATTGCAAGTTCAGGTGAACCTGAGCTGTGTCATTTGATCCTATCTCAAAACACCAAAACATGAATTAAAAATAAATAAGCACACATATGATGGGCATGGCCTTTGGCATCTGCCACAGAAAACATGTGATAGAAGAGTTCATGGAATATGTATCCCATCAGTCCACAGCAATCCTATCCACACTCATCTTCCCCAGATCCAGACTCCTCAAGAGCTACAGGAACTCCAACGCCATCCAACCATGAGTAATAGAAGGGAAAAGGAAAATAACCCCAATATTAACTTCTGTCAAAAATTCATACTTTTACAAAAAGCACATGATCTTGTGAATTCATTTCCTGGGCTCTTTTTGAGATATTTTCAGAGTTCCATGCAAGTGAGGGGTATTGAAGCTTAAGCTTCAGAGAACTCTGTCACGGTACATCAGATGGCCCATCCATTTGCTTCGTGTCTTTATCATTTATTGTTCAAAATCTGATAACAAATGATTTCCATCCTAGCTCTTGAGATGAGAAAATAACTTGGACAATCGATACAGAAAATATCTTAGCTACTACTACTAATGAGTAGATTCCCCTATTATGCGGTATTCCTTAGTTCTAACTTTTTGGAAAGTACTTACTTAGAAAGAGGATTTTGTACACCACTGTGAATTTTCTCCTTTAGCTTCTTCAACCTGTGCCTCATGCCCCAACCAAAATATTGGTTTCATTTTGTTTTGCATCTTTTAAAAATCAGTTTTATTGAAATATAATTAACATCCTATACCTTACTCATTGAAAAATCTATAAATAACAGCTTTAATGTATTCATAGAGTATGCATCAACTCCCAAATTACTGTGAAACATTTTCACTTCCCCAGAAGGAAACCTTATACTCTTTATCCATCATTTCCCAATTCCCCATTTCCCTGTTTCTAAGCAACCGCCGATCTGCTTTCTGTCACTGTACATTTACCTATGATGGACAGTTCATTTAAACTGAATCCCACAATATGTGGTCTTTTGTGAATGGCTTCTTTCAATCTGCATAATTTTTCAAGTCTGTTCTTACAGTAGCATGTATCAGCATTTCATTTACTTTTATTGTCACATCATATTCTATTGTACAGGTATACTATACTTTCTATCCAGTTATCACTTATAAGCATTTGTATTTCCACCTTTTGAGTATCATCATTAGTCTATTTTAAAATTATTTATTTTAACTTTATGTTTACGAGTGTTTTGCTTACATGCATGTAAGTGCACTCCTGTTGTATATTGCCCACTGAGGCCAGAACGTGGTGTTGGAGGCCTGGAACTGGAGTTAGGGACAGTTGTTAGCAGTCATGTGGGTGCTGGGAACTGAACCTGTGTCCTCTGCAGGAGCAGCCAGTGCCCTTAACTGCTAAACCATCTCTCTAGCCCCCTTCATTAATCTTGCTATGACCATTTTTTGTCTACACTCTTATTTTCACATCTCTTGAATATATACCTACCTCAGAGTGGAACTTCTGGGTCATAGAGAAACTCTACATTTAATATTTTGGGGCTGTGCCAAGCTGTTTTCCAAAGCGTCTGCTCCACTGTACATTGCTACTCCCTGGGTACTAAGCTACTAATTTGCCTGTATTTTCTTGGGTACTTACTATTTTCTTTCTTTGTTTTTAAAATCCGACCATCCTAGTTAATGGGCAGTTGCACGACATTGTAGTTTTGGTTTCATCTCCAGGATGACTAATGCCAACTGTATTGTGCTACAGTTTTCTTTGTTTATCCCAAAGGGGTCCACAGAGGTCTCTACTCTTCCTCCCTTGCCTTTAGATTAGCTTTTGTTTTAACTTCCTAGTAGTAGTCTGTTGAGGGCAGGACACAGAAACTATTCTAGATATTTCAATCATGAGAGACTTTATATAGGGATTCAGGCATTTGAAAGGAATTGGAGAAAAAGAGGCAAGGGCTGTCTCTGGTCAACTGATTTCATGAATTTAGATTGTTATCAGAATCCAGAGTTGAGGAAGCTTCTTGGCCTCTGACTGCCACTGCCAACATATTACCTGGGGTACTGAATCTGGCTATAAAACTTTGGACCCTTTTAGACATCAGCAACAGCAGCCGGAAGATGGCTTCTACTTTACTCTCCAAACCAGCACAAGTTCACTTATTAGAATAGCACAGTGGGTATCAAATTGCCAGTGATACAGGAACATGTGTAGAGAGGGTGAGGAGTAATGCTAAGTGCTCAGGAACCATAATCAGCTACTGTGAGTTCCCTTGTGATTTCAAGTATTTATAGTTCTCCCTCCTTTATCTCCTTAATAGAAAGGATCTTTTGCTGTCAGGCCTAGTGATGAGCCTGGGCTGTGGTTGGAAATATAATGAAAAAAACCCTGCAAATTGTAAGCGAGAAGAAAGGCTGAACTGACATTGGCTTTACATTAGAAGGAGGAGAGAGTCAATAGTGGAAGAAGGGTTTAGACCAGAAATGTCCCGAATACCTGGGTGAGAAGAACCAGCTTGCGATGAATCCTAGGGAATTACTGAGGAAGGAGGAAAGAAAGGACAAGCTGGTGGGGCAGAGTGCCAGTGGAGTTGAGTGACTGCTTACTCTACGTAGGACGAGGGCCCCTTGTTGCAAATTCATGGACGAAGAGCGCTATAAATTGTTCTGCACCACACACAATGACCCATTAATGATTTAGATTGCCGTTCAAGTTTTTATAGCTTTCAGGTTTAAGACTTTTCTGAGTGTGGCTCTATGGTGAGCTTGACCACAAAAGAACTCACTTTTATTCTGGATTCATCCTCTTTTCACAATTATTTTGAGTTGAGGAGGGGAAGGTGATACAAGAGCGGTTTAAGCTATTTTAACTGAATTAATATTTTCATAATCAGAGGAAAATTATTCAGATACAAAACCAGCAGAAGCTTGAATGAGAGCTATTCATAATTATCCGTGTCTATCTCCCTACTCTGCAGTGTGCACTAAACATCTCAACTGAGGTAGAGTATGATACCATTAAAAGAGGAAAGGGATATTCGATTTTCAGTGGAATAGCTTACATCACTCATAAGTCATGAAGTACAACTTTCTGTAAGTTAATCATTTTGCAATTGTGAGTAAAGCTTGTTTTGTTATATTTGAAACACATAAAGGAATTCATTGTGATAAAGATTTGACATCTGACATCTGTATTAGTTACTTTTCTGTTGCTGTGATAAAATATCATAACCAAGAACAACTTAGGGACGAAAAGATTAATTTTGTCTTACAGTTCAGAGGGATAACATCCACCATGGGTGGGAAGACATGGCCAGCTTGACAGTCAGGAAACAGAGAGATCACATTTCATCCACACACAGGAAGAAGAGAGAGAGAATAGGAAGTGTGGCCAGGCAATAAAACCTGTAAGCCCTGCCCCCAGTGATGTACTTCCTCCAGCAAGATCCCACTTCCTAAAGGTTCTATAACCTTCTGAAACAGCACCACCAGATGGTTGGGGACCAAGAGTTAAACTACATGAGCCTGTGGGGGACATTTCTCATTCAAACCACTATAACATCTCTTAAAGAATAGACCCACAAGAAACAATTCATAGTAAAATAAAAATAATTAAAATGGAAGGATCTTTAAAGGAGAGATAATGAGTTATTTCCTGACACACTGTGTAATGTAAAGTGCTCTTATCATACAGAAAAATTGTAGAGACACCTGCCTGCATGGAGGTTGCATGTGAAGCAGGTCAATTTTGACTCTTCCCTGGAGAAAGAGGACTCATAAGGAGCTGTAAGTTTTGCCTTAGTCTCCTTTTTTGTTCAGATATTGGTCCAAATTGGAGGGATATTACTTTCTAATTCTAAGGAGACTTCACAAACACCTCAGACTCTGGGAAAACAGAGGATCAATTTAGAAGAGTCTAGAAGGAGAAGGCAAGTGGTGGAGGGCTTCATTTTCTCCAAGTCTACAGGGAAGCACAAAAAATTCAGATGGAATACTAAAATCACAGATAGTTTCAGATTTTGGGACTGGAAGAGTGTTCTATGCATATCTAGCTTAGCTCTCTGATGCTTCTGCTGAGGAAGTTGGAAAGTCAGGGGGTGATGAATTTCTTCCAGGCCTCTCAAGCTTGACTTTCGCTTGAGGTGTTCTGGATCTGCTACAGAACAGAATCTCTGTACTGAGGAGGTCAGGATAGAATTTTGTGATTTCTCATTAGGTGAAAACTAGAATCTGTAACACAGTGAAGTTGCAGAATTGGGCCACTCAGAGCAGAGCATATGATCTAGGAGATTTCACGTAAAGACCTATGAAAGTTGCTGACCAAGGTTGAGAGCAGTGACTCAGAGTCAGGAGCGCATCTCAGTATTACTACCTGCCAATCACTGAAGTGTGCAGGATGTGCTGATTTCTCTTTGGGAAAATAGTTTACACTAAATCAAAAAATTTAAAACAGTGCTTGAGTAACTTATCTCCTCTTAGATTGATTCTGAGTTTATCTTATTTAAACATAAAGATACAAGATTTTAAGTCTGTGTCCCCAAGTATGGTTTAGTTTTTCCCTAATGTATAAAAGTAACAAATACTTTGTCCAGTATGATTTCCTTTCCAAAGATATCTTGTCAACTGGCTCTCTCTAGTATTTGAATACTGCCAAACAGAGAGCCATTCCTTTGACTTAAACTTTGCTTTGCTTGTCTGTTTTTATTATACAATTCACTTACACCTGGAAGGGGTTAAAAAAAAGGGGGGAAGGAGTGCGAGAGAACAATTTTCAAGCAGCTTGACAAGTTGCCTTGCATCCTTTCTTTGGAATGATGCCTTTAGATGCTGTAAGACCAATTTTTTTTCTCTGTAATTCCATTATTAAAGCAGGTTTGGATTTTTAAGTTAGCAGATATAAGTGAGTCCTTTTTGTTATCATAGTTCATAATATATGTTTTATGTGTATTTTTTGTGTCTCTCAAGTATTAATTAGCAGAATACTTAAAAATTAAATTGTCAGATGTAACACAAACCAGAGATTAAGGATCATTTAAAATTTTCACAACTAAAATATTTTGGCCCCAAATACTTCATATCTTCAAAGCAAGCATCTGGCTGGTAAGAACTGTATAAAATCCCTTTTGTTTTTGAAATTAATGATTCTTATAGTGGTGTAGTCTAGCTAGAGGCTGTACTACCTGTATGAGTTCCAAGAATCATAGTGGCTGCTGTGTCTTTTGAAATGTTCTACACTGGATCTCAGACAGGATATTTGTCTGTTACTCATTTTATACCCAACTTGAAGC
Organism: Nannospalax galili; assembly: GCF_000622305.1. NCBI lineage: Eukaryota > Metazoa > Chordata > Mammalia > Rodentia > Spalacidae > Nannospalax > Nannospalax galili. The sequence continues at coordinate 8,464,495 of NW_008360322.1, read as the reverse complement.
TGCAGAATTTTCAAAACATGAGATATCTAATTCAGAGAACTAAGAATTCACTTAAGAAATACTCTGCACCACACTCAGTAGCTATACAAGTGTGTGTTGGGTTTTATGTGGTAGGAGATGGGGCAGAGGAGAGGCTTTTCTTGTTCTGAGTTGCTAATGTGGAACATACAACTGGCCATGTCCAGCCACCGGAGGAAGGATCTCTAGTGCTGCTCCTTTTTCAACAATTTTGAATGAGTTTGACAGTTGCCCATTTTATGGTTTTAACTCTCTCTGGAACCACTGACATCATCATTCTTTTTCTGAACTTACTACATGTAAGCAGGTGAAGTGATTCTGACATGAGCATGGGGTGTTTGTGGAGCTGCCCACTCACACTACTTTTCTAATGAGAAGGTATCTTACGGACTGCGAAAGTGTTCTCTTGCTGAGTTTTATTGGCTCCTTTACCTCTAAGCAGTTATGTTTCTTAGTTTCTCTTCCTCTCATTTGATAGATGTTTAAACCTGGGTTCAAAGAGGTGAAGTGGCTTGCCTGAGATCACTTGGTTATTAAACAACAGAAGGATCTAGATTACAAGTCTGCTAATAATTATTGTTCTGTCTTCATCTCACAGTGCCTAAAGGCCATCATTCTAAATGGAAGATGCAGGGGGAGTTATCAAGCAGGTGAAAATTATTTTCTTGCACCCACCTTTCCTTTCTTTACCCTATCCAAAAGTAGACAAAAGCATTCTGCTTTCAATGTCTGAAGGGAGCAGGGAACAGTAGACATGGCATGGGAACCTTGTGCTCCTTTAGATCCAGATGCTCCATATACTTTCTTGCATCAGTACAGTAAGTGCTAATTCTCTAAGTGCTTAACGAGAACCATAAAGACTTTTAGTTTGTTCTTGTCCTGTTTTATGGTATGACTCTACAGTGGATATGGGCCTCATAGAAAAAGCTGACAGCCGGTCAGTACAGGGGAATCTTGACTAAAATGCTAACAGTTGATCAATACTGCCCTATTAGGTTTGGGGTCGCCCATAACTGTGGGTTTCTACTGATGTACAATGTCCGTGAGTTACAAATAACAAAGTCTGATGATGGGCACCTGTTGCCCTCTTCCTTTTTCTTCTCTTGGCCCTGATATCTCCTGAGATGGGCTTACTCAATTGGGTATGTTTTTCCTAAAGTATCTAGCTCTTGTTCCAGGGCCAGTGGATGCTGGGAGTATGTACCCACCTTGGAGACACAAACATGATTGCATGCTTCTTTCTGCACCTCTGCTTTGTTTGCAGCTGTGGTCAGTTGCAGCACTCTCCAGTTGCCTGATCTATGCTAAGTCTTAACTTCAGGACCCTCTTGATCTTCCTGGCTGTTTGCTAGACTGGACTGGCAGTACCTGTTCCCAAAGACTGCAGCTGCACTGAGTGGTTGCCTCTTATTTCTCTGTGCCTGGTCACCAGCTTGTGGTTAACTATTACAGTTCTCCAAAGAGCTAACTCAGGTCAGATGTTAGGAAGGTCAATAAAAATAATATCAAGGAAGATGAAACATTTAAAAGGGTCGCTGAACTTCTCAAAATAAACTTTTATATAATCATAGTTTTTTTTCTTACTGTTCTCATTGGGTCAGAAATGATAAATATATGACCATAAAGTTAAAATCATCAGATAAAATAGAATTAAATAGGACTCATTCCTAGTTCCCCATTTTTAGGGTAAAAAGTTGCCTTCCACCCCTCCCCATGTACCCACCTCAGGAGGGTCATCTCTTTTACTTATGGTTATTGCTACTGTCCTCTAAAAGATACAAACAAGGTTATCAAA
>NW_008360322.1:8452440-8462623 GCF_000622305.1 Nannospalax galili | reverse complement strand
GGGGTGGGGTGGGGGGCCGCTGTGGGGAGTGTCACTGGCCTGGGACCTGCAGTGAACAACAGAAGGTTCCCACACCCACACCATGCAGGGCTCCTCTGTTCCTTCCCACTCTGGAATGGAAGGCCTATGTTTCCATGTCTTTGGATTTCAACTCAAATCAGAAATCAAAATTTTCAATGTCGGTGATTGTATTAGATACTTTGTGCACTGCTGTGAACAAATATCTGACAAAAGCAGCTTAAGGAAGGCAAGATTTATTATGGCTCAGAGCTTGGGGTACAGTTCATTATGGAGGGGAAGGCAGAGTGGCAGGAGCTTGAAATAGCAGCCCCTGGAGTCATGCCACCACAGTTAAAGTGAATATTCCCACCTTGGTTAGCCTTATCAAGTTAATCCTTCACAGGCATGCCCAGAGGCCTGTATCCTAGATGACTCTAGTTAACTGTCACAGTGCTCTTCCAACTTTAAGGGTTTTTTGGTTGTTATTTTGTTTTTTTCCTGACCAACCAGAATACATCTGTGAGCCAAGGTTGCTAGTGTGGCACATCTAGATTTTAGTTTTCTTCAGATGATAGCCTTTTTATATAAATTCCTTTAATTTTTCTATTTTCCACAACAGCCAATGATGCATCAGACAGCTAATGTTAAAGAAGGAATTCTGTTGTGTATTTCAAAGTGTTTCAAGCTGTTCTGGTTTACCATTTTCTCTGGTCTGCCTCTGTGGACGGCCTAGTTTTATTTTGTAGCTCTTTGCTGTTTTGTACTCTGTTTCCATGGCCAATCTGAGCCCCTGTTCTCTTCAAGGTCCCTCTTGGAACCTTCCCAGGCTCCAGATCTAGCTGCCTGTTGAATTTTTCCCAGAGTGGTTGGAGTTTTAAATCTATCTTGGCTTTTTCTCTTTTTTTTCTGGAAGAGCCTCAACATGCTCTAGAACTCAATGTAACTGCTGTCTGTTGAGCTCACAAGTTTCTAGTCTTCCAGTGCCTGAACCCATTACACTTCCTTTAGCCCATCATTCCATTCCAGACCAGAGCTCTTTTGGCTTATGTCTAATCATTACAGATGACAAATCACATTGTTATTATACATTTAACATTAGATATGTGCTCTTAAATATTTATAATTATTATTTGTGATTAAGAGTTTTCAGATTGTAAAATTGCTCTCCAACATCACCAGACAATATTGCAGCATCCCTACATGTGGATAGGAAAAATATTATTGACTACATCAAAATAATTGTATTAAATACTGAATATGAATACACAGTGTGAAGAAATACTTCAATACTGTGGACGATATTAAAAGAGGCATCACGGCAAACGTGGGTAGAACCTATCTGGTATAAAATATGGAATATTTCTAATAGCTTTTAAAGCTGATCAAAGGACATGTCCCCTTTGCCTTGTGCTAAATTTTCTATTCTCTCATTTAGAATTTTTTGTTCAGCTTTAGATTTTGAACTGTATATATAACTATATTCTATGTATATCCATCTTGTAATCTATTTGAGCTTTTTACTTTTCTAAACTTTCCCCAGGTTGAAAAGGGTATCTGTTGTTATTTCTTCTTCTGTATCGATTTTATTGATTAAAAATTCTACAGTTTATATAAAAATATAAAATTCTGTAGAGTGTGGGTGTTGGACCATGTGATGAATATTTTCCTGACCCTAGGTGTTTCTATCTATATTGATCTCAAAATTTTGAACCCAGGAATTGGCAAGTAGAAAAGAAAATAATCGAAGAGCCAAGATGGTGGCAGCATGGCCTTGGGCACCAGAGGTGCAGGGCGGCAGCAGGTCTCAGTATGGAGAGGAGCGGGTGCAGCAGCCTATGGGAGGACCTAAACTCCAGTAAGGTGTCTCATTACTTGTTCCCTTTGGCCATGGAGGAAGATGGAAAAACAGCAGACAGCAAAAAAGCCACCAGGTCCTGGATCATGAAAATGAAACCACTTGATCCATCTGTCTCCTTAAGCAAAAGAGGTGGGTGGTTTTCTCTAATACTGATGTCCCTCTCATGGGAAATTCAAGCCAGCAAGTAACTGTTGCCTCTGTTCACAGCACACAAGCTAAAATGCTCTTTCTTAAACACAAGTATAATCATGAGGATAGAGTGGTGAAGACAGGAAAATTAGATCCAGCATACTTGAAGCTATGACCCCTCCCATGAGCCTGGAGCTGTGGTGCTCTCCTGGTCTGAAGCTGTGGTTGTCTCCCATGAGCATGAGGCTATGGTCCCCACTTGTGAGCTTGGAGATACGGTTCCCCCTGTGAACATGTTGTGGCCCCCTCCCATGAGCCTGGAGCTGTGGACCCCTCCTGTGAGTCAGAGCTGTGGTACCCTCCTGTGAACTTGGACCTGTGGTCCCCTACTTCCATAAGTCAGAGTTGTGGTTCCCTCTTGTGAGCTGTAGTTGTGATCCCCTCCTGTGAACCTGAAGCTACAGTCCCGTTGTTAACCAAATTTGTGGTTCTCTCCCATGAACTGGATTTATGGTCCTTTCCTTTGGTCTGGAGCTGTGATCCCCTTCTGTGAATCAGATTTGTGGTCCTCTCCTGTGAGCTGGAGCTGTGGTCTCCTCCTGTAAACCTGAAGCTGTGGTCACCCCACAGCTGGAACTGTGATCCCCAACTGTGAGCCACTGATCCATATTCCTCTGCTGGTGGAATAGATTGGAGGATGTGGGGCGGCTGTTTCGGCCTTCTCTGAATGGCTACATTCCCCATAACCTTTTCCTCCTTGAGGTCCCAGGTTGTGCACAGTAATGGTTTTGCTTCTGTGTAGGTCTATGCTAGGCACAGAGGAGGTTTCTGTCATTTGCAGATTCTTGTCTTGGGAGGGCTCATGCTCAAGGATGAACTTCCCATCTCTCTTGATGGCCAGCTATGGTCCTGACATCACATGTGGTCCTGGGCACCCAGGCCTTGATGTTGGACCTTTCTATTCCCATAGAAAGAGGCACCAAGAGGTTTTCCATCATTTTTATATTACTCTATATTACTCTTCTACAATGCCAGTGTACTTCACCTGTACCCTACAGAAAATGTAAAACACTTCATTGAACTTCTAGAGGTAAAATCACAGTCTGTGAAGCTAAAAAAAATTTAAGATTTCATTTTAAAATTAAAAAGTGATAAAATTGCATATGTTTATATAGTTTAAAAATTCTATAGTCTAATCCTTACCTGACAGGGGCAAGACTGTGATCAAGAGGATGGTACCTAGGGTGAGTCTTATCCATTGCATTCTAGACATGGTTACCACCCTGGTTGAGAGAGAGGAGAGAGAGAGGAGAGAGAGAGAGAGAGAGAGAGAGAGAGAGAGAGAGAGAGAGAGAATTTTATAGAATGTCTTCTACTCTACAAGGTGTAGGTATTAGGGCCATTTCCCATTGTCTCCATTACAAATACTATTAGTAATCACAGCATGGGCCTCCTCCTTAGCGATGATGAAGGTTGTGTCACGGGATACACATATACACAGCACACACACATGCAAAGTTGTCAAATTGTTTCCCAAAGCAGCTGCACAAACTCACCGCCATTGTCTAATTTTTGTTTTATAATGTTAATAACTTTCAGCACTGCTCAACTGTTTTTACTTATACCAGTCTGATGGTAAACAGAATATTTTTTGCTTCAGGTTTGCAGTCAGTAAGGTCGAACATCTTTTCAGGTGCTGTTTTTCCTCTTTTTGTTTTAGCTGAGTTTTGTACTGTGTGTGTGTGTGTGTGTGTGTGTGTGTGTGTGTGTGTGAGATGGTGCTGTGAGTTGAACCTGGCATCTCATGCATGCTAGTCTAGTGCTTTACCATTGACCTATATCCCCAGAAATATTGTTTCTCTAGTTGATATGTAGGAATTATCTATATATTATGGATACAGATATGAATCCTTAGTCAGTTCTCTGTGTTGCAATTTTTCTTTCAGTTTGTGGATTTTTCTTCTAAACTTTGTGCCAACAGAAGCTATGCATTATGTTAGTCAAATACATTGATCTTTTCCTTTATGACTTGTAGCTGTATGTATGTTTAAAGAAATTTTATTTCCAAGATCATATTTCACTCTTTGTAATATTTGCCTCTATCTGATAGGGCATCTTTCCATCTGTCTTTAGGAATATCTTAGTTATTTTTACTTTTGGCTTTTTATATCAATGTTAGAGTTAGCTTATAAAGTTTTATAGTCTGCAAATTTAATTAGAATTAATTTCTCTCAAATCAATTTAAAAGGAGTTAACTTCCTTATAATCTTATTTTTTCTTTGACTGTATTTCAGTGTTAATTTATTTAGACCTTCATTAGTTTCTTTTAGTAAAACTTCTTTGTTTTAATATAAGGTGTTTACCTATTACATTTATTTCTAGGAACTTTGAATTTTGTTGCCATTGTAAACGATATCTTTACAGAACATCAATCAAAATATTTTTCTTGCTAACATACTTAGGAACCACCATGGACAAAAATAAAGAGAAATGGAATCAAATAGAAGAGAAAATTATGCAATCAAGGAATGTATGACACAAGATGTATGAGTTCGCTGTTGGGATAGCCTAGTTTACTATTTACACTAAACTTTTTGTTTCATAAGTATAAAGAGGACACTAAAACAATTAGCAGGGACTAGGGATATAGCTTAGTTGGTAGAGTATTTGCCTAGAATGCATCAAGCCCTGAGCTCAGTCCTCAGCACTGCATAAACTTGGTGTGGTGGTGCACACTTGTAATGCTTGCATTTGGGAGACTGAGGCAGGATGATCAGAGGTTCAAAGTCATTCTCTGCTATATAGCAGGTTTGAGGCCATCTTCTGCTGCATCAAAAAATAAATAAAAGCATAGTAAAGCAAAAACATAAGTCTTAGTAAGATAGTGATTTATTGTCTATTATCAAGTATTATGTAATTATATAATTATACGTGCTATGTTTGTATTCAAGTGGAAGCACAGTAGGTTTGATGTCAGTATCAACACAGGCAATGCATTGTGCTATGATGTTATTATAATGACTGAGGTCAGCAAGTAGTAGACCCACTGATTTGTGGGGTGACTGTTATATCTGAATCCATTATTAGTGGAAACATCATTATGTGGCCAATGAATATATAGTTTTACATCTTTAAAATAAAATGTACTTGTTTTATAATCTAGATTGATAATTTCAGCATATAAAACATTTATAAGTCTGATTCTGTAGTCTGGTTCTACTTCTGGCTTTTGTTTCTGTGTGTGTTTTATGATTTGTTCTATGAAGCATGAACTATTTCATGAAATTTCTTACTTTGTTTAGAAAGTTATTTTCAAGATCTGAGCATCGTGGTACATACCTATAATTCCTGCACTGAGGGAAGAGAATCAAGAGTCTGAGGTCAGGATAAGCTAATATAGATAGACCCAGTCTCTAAAACAAAAGCAAAAACCAAAGACCACCCACAACAAAAAATAAGCAAACCAACAATTGGACCAAAATAAAGCAAACAGAAAATGAATCAATGAATCAGTCAATGAATGAATGAGTGAATGAATGAATGACTCAATCAACCCAAGGGATTCTGAGCTGGAAGTGGCAGTATATTTATATCCAACATTCCAGAGGCTAATGCAAAAGGGTCAATTGAACTCAGGGTTTGAGACTAGCTTGGTGGACATAACAAGGACCTATCGCAAAACAAAACAAAACTAAAACTAAAATAAAGAATTTGCTTGATAGGAGGGCTACAAGTGGGTGTTGTGGTGTGTATATGAGGCCAAAGCAAGAGGAACAAGAGTTCTAGGCCAGGCTGGGTGACATAGTAAGATCTTGTCTTAATAAAGCAATAAAGGAGTAATTATACTTATTTTCTAACGGTACAATGGAGCAGATACTATGAACAGCTCTGTTACATGAAGGCCCATACAGACACACCAGAGTAAAATAGAAATACAAATTCTTTTCAGAAAAGGACAACAAATAAACTTCCCATTTCTCAACCCAGGCATTGGTCTCCTTTGATTGTTCCTCCCCACAATCATTCAGTTTTGAGAAATTTGAAAGTTGCTTTTAATTTTTAAATAACAAGAATCCCCAGTGTAGTATGTGAAGACCATTATTTAATTTTGGTATTCCTCCTTAGAAAGTAAGAAGCAAGTTTCAGATTTTATAAACAGCAAATAACTTGGCAGTTTTTAAGTAAAGTTTTGCAACTATAAGGAGTGCTTTGTATTGAAGAATATACTAGATGACCCCTTTAGTAATTCTGGATTTAGGGGAAACTTTTCTTCTCTTAAATAATTCTGTAAACACTGATCATAGGATACGAGGTAAGGATGAAGGGTCTGCCAATTCTACATCCCCAGGGTCTGGGAACCAGTTGGTGCAGTTGATACTGCTGATATAACTTCATAATGTGAAAGGCAATTATAGGATAATTTGATAAGGGAACAGGTGAAGCTCAAATAATTTTGGACTGAGGAGAGGTGAGCAAATGGCAGTGAGTCCAAGCAGGATTGGTTCTGTTGCCATGGTGTTTGGACAGGCATGTCTCCGAGTGTGATTTCATTATACATAGGTTAAAGACTTGGGTTTTAGATCAACAATGTGAAAATTTGGTTTATCATTTGAGTTTAGAAAAGCATTGACAGAATTCTAGCAGGAGAGCCTAGCAGTTGCCAACAGCACAAGCAGAGAATTGTTCTGTGTAGATTTCTGAAAGAACAAAATGTGTGATTAGAATGTGAAATTATCAGTAATAGGGAATAAGGAATGATTAACAATCAAAGATTACTCTTGAGACAAGTGACTGCTATTATTTATTTACTTTTTATTTATGTTGCTGGGGATCAAACACAGGACCTCAGGCAGGCCAAGTAAGTGCTCTACTACTGAGCTACACTTTAAATAAGTAAAAAAGTATATTGTTGGTTTTTAGACTGTGTGCTGGTTAGTTTTTGTCAACTTGGCACCTGGGAAGAGGGAACCTCAGTTGAGGAACTGTGTCCATTAGATTGGTCTGTGGGCCTATCTATGGGACATTTTTTTTGATTACTAATGATGTAGGAGGGCCCAGCTCACTGTGGGCAGTGCCACCCCTGGGCAGGTGGACCTGGGTTATACAAGAAAGCTAACTGAGTAAGCCAGGAGAAGCAAGCCAGTAAGCAGCATTCCTCCACGGTATCTGTTCCAGCTCCTGCCTTGAGTTCCTGTCTGATTTCAGAGATAGACTGTGCCTTAGACTCTACCAAGTTGCTTTGGGTCATGGTGTTTATCAGAGCTGTAGAGAAACTAAACTGGAAAAGATCAGGTCTGAGTAGGGCTGGCCTCAAACTTGTTTCCGCTTCCAGAGCGCCCAGATTACTGACGTGCACCACTGTGCCTGGCTGAGACAGCACTCTTTATATGTATTTAATCACATCTTTATGTGTTTAAATTTAAAGATATAGTTTATTCACTCCATTTTGTAATTTTAGCTCATCTGGTACTTTGTGACTCTGGAGTAATTGTGATGGAGCCACAGAGAAATACTGGGTGCTCATCTTCACCAGTCTGTCCTATAATCATTGCCACTGTGAAGGATACGAACAAAATCCAGCAGTCCTATTTGTCCTTATCAGGAGAGCCACAACACTTGAGACTAAAACCCAAAGTTATACAAAGGGCAATTTATCAACTGTTTCATTGGCATAAATTGAAATGAAATGAGGTCGTGGGCTCTTGAGGTCACTTTGCAACAGGAAGAATTCATTATCTAACTATAGACAGAGGAAACTGCCTCACAATTGTATTTGCATGTAAAGGATGAGTGCCCACACACACAGCCAAAGCGGCAGAGGTCACTTATAAGAAACAAACTACATGAAACAGAGATTCAAGTGTTCTTTGCCTGAGAGCCTCCCACTTCTTCCTTCCTCGGGTCAGAGTTGCTTTAGGGCATAGGGAACCTGCTGAGGGAAATGTTTGTGGAGCTCTTTGTTTATGCAAACTCAGCTGCATAAGCACTGTTAGTTTGTCTACAGGAAGCATACTGTACTCTTAGACCTCTTCCCCATTGGAGAAGTGTGTATTTAATATTATTCTGTAAAGGACATTTCCTCTTAAGACCATATTCCATTTCATGGCATTTTCCTGAGTGTGTAGAGAAGGAGCGATGTTGAGTATGAACAGCTCACTGAGTGGTTACCCATGGGGACTGGTTTTAGCTTAAGCAATAGAGAGAAATGCATATTAGCATCAATTCTGAGAATCAACACTTTAAATATATTTATAAATGATTTAGAACTGAGAGTTGATTATTATATTTTGTGTTGAGTTGATGATAGTTGGAAAGATGACAGAAATAAGTCAAAGAGAAAACTCATATAGCTAAAGAGGATGAATTTAAATGGGCCATGTGTAGGGAGGTCAATGCTGAGATTACTCTGACGACATCTCTTCCCATCTTTACTCCTAAAACTCAGCTGCTAGGATAGAGGGCTAGAAAGGTCACATGTCAAGTCCACTGGCCATTTTAAAATCTATTTCTTGGGGCTGGAGGGGACCTCCAGTTATGCCTTTGCTCATGTTCATGGCTATCATGCTTAAGAAGCATTGCACTGTCTTCAAATTGTCTTTAAATCTTCCAATCCTTGAACATGAATACCTTTCAATTTATTTTTATATTCTCATTTATTTCAGGAACATCTTTTTATAGTTTCAAGTATTATTATGCATGGCTAAGTATGTGTTGCAGCTGACTTTAAACATGGTGATGGCCCTTCATTGTGATGCAGTTCATATACAGAGGAGCAGTATGCAGCATATAGGAAGAGTGTGAGAGGCCAGTTTTTCATTTCAGACACTAGCATGGCATCAACAAAATGCACCTTGATGCAGAAATTTAGAGTTAGAGATTGATGAGAGATAAAACCAGAATAGTGAGTGAGGATGCTTAGGGAATATGTGTGTGTGTGTGTGTGTGTGTGTATACATATATTTCTCTTTCTCTCTATATATACATAGATATATAAAATATGGTAATATAATATATATATTACTTCTACCTTGAGTGTGAGCCACAGCAGTTGGGCCTAGTTAATAGTTGGTTGAGAGTTCAAGCCCTGGCAGGCCACAGGAAAGGAGGAAAAAGGATACTAAAAAGAGAGTCAGATAAGTAGTAGCTCATGTTAAGGCAGCAAAATTAGGGACATTTGCTTACTGTGTTGTATAGCTGCCTGATGACCATATTTAAATATGATGTTTTTCTAGTATTTTCTCCATCCAAGAGCTTGTTAGTTGTATGACTTTTAAGTATTTCTTCTTGATGATTGAAATAACTGTTGACTTTTAATTTTGGGGATAAAGAGACATTCCATTCATCAAATAATTTTTCATTATTCTCTTTGGTCTACAGTTCAATTTATAGGCCAAAGGGATTTCATTAGGAGTCTTTCCTTGTCTACTAAGAGCCAATGTCCTTCCAATACCATATGAGATATTAAAAGTGGAATCTATTATTTAAAATGATTCAAGTGTGATTTGGCACTGAGGGAGACTAGATTTGGTGTATAACCAGTTCCGTCATTCCATCAATGCTGTGGGAAAAGGCTGAGTTCATTCATACCCTGGGCCCCTACCTCCTACCAAGGGAATGGTGGAATTCATAATTATACTTTCAAGGTCTTTCCATTGCTTTCCAATGATTTAGTTGTGGTTTTGCTGTGCTGAGAATGATGAGATAGATGTGATGATGGTGTTCCCTGTCCTTACAACACTCATGACTATGGATTCTGTTTTATGTCTCTTTTTGGTGGAAAAAAATCCTTTCTTTCTACAAGGTCAGGGATTTTGCCCATTTTATCCACTATCTATAGTGCTTTATCTACAATAGTTACTTTGAGAATTATTTAAGTAAAACTTATAGACAGGCCATATTTCAGGTGTATTCAGTTTTTGGTTTGGAAAATATGAGAATGGTGGCTATGTCTGTGTAAAATATAGTTAACACATTTAAAAAAATTATTTCATAGTGTTAGGGTCCGTGACTCCGTGGGTCTCTTCTGAAGAACAAATACAAGAGTACGGAGATGCAAAAATCAAACAGAGTTTTAGTAAACCAGCTAGCTGGGATCGACTGTCCTTTCCAGAACACGCCGGTCTGGTTAGAGCAATCGACCCTGAGACAATTTTAGGTAAAGATTATATAGGCTTCCACACCGTTACACAAAAGCCA
>NW_008360322.1:8417278-8449510 GCF_000622305.1 Nannospalax galili | reverse complement strand
TCTCTGTTCTCAGTATCCTAGAACCCCCAGGCATCTCCTTGGCCTTTAAGAGTTCAGTCTCTTCTACCTCAGCTTCTGTCCCTGGCCCTTCTGGAGCCCCAGCTGAGATCTCCTGGGCTGGGGTGTTCTGGGCTCCCCTCTTCAATGGAGGAAGCTGTGGCATCTACAGCAGCAGCGGCAGGTCCAGGGGTCAGGGCGCTGACGGTGCTGGGTGCAGCGTGGACAGAGGATCCTGGGGCTGGAGTGGGATGGATGATGTCAGCTGGGGAGGGTGCTCCGGGGGCAGAATCCCAGCCTGGAACAGAGCGGGGCTGGGGACGGTGGTGGGGTATGGCAGCCCTGTTTGGCTTCACAGCACTTTCCTTTTGTTTGGGTCTGCATTCACATTGGCTGTGTTCTTCCAAGGACATCTCCCCCAGCTGACTGCTAGGGTACTGGATCATGAGGATCTGCATTCAGACTTGGTGCTGCCCAGTAGGCACACATTCCAGGCCGTCATCAGGGCAGCAGCCACCACAGCGTTGCACGGTCACACAGCTGGGCACCTGGGCACCACTTTCTTCTGGTGATCAGGGGCATCAAGCTGAGAGACAGGGGCCTGGGCACCAGCCAGCTGCAGCAGTGCTGCGAGCAGCAGGCGGCGGAGTAGGGGGGTCATGGTGCCTGCCGGGGCCGCGGTCCAGGGGCTCCCACATCGCCCTAGCCTGGCCGCACAGGGGGCAGCAGCAGCCAGAGCACCATGGCAGGGGCCGGGGTGCGGGGATCGGGGGCCAGGGGGCGGCTCCTCCGCGGCCCCCTCCCAAGCCCTGGGTGCAGGCAGTGCAGCTTAGTTGCGGCAGCGGCCCTAGGAGCCAAGCGGGCGGGCGGCCTGTGGTGGCGGTGGTGGTGGCGGCAGCAGTGCTGTCAGGCGCGGGCGCCCCTCCCATGGGCGGCAGGGCCGGGGGTGGCGGGTCCCCGCCGGGCGGCTGGGCCATGGCACGGCTGGAGGGCCGCGAGTTCGAGTACCTCATGAAGAGGCGCTTGGTGACTCTCGGGCGCAACTGGTCGCAGGGCTCCGTGGGCGTGAGCATGGGCCACTCGAACTTCATCTGGCGGTGCCACCTGGAGATCTTCATGCCCCGGGCGGCGGCCATGGTGTAGCTGCCCCAGAGCCTGTGCAGCCCTGGCCGTGGGTTTTTTTTCAGTGGCAGGAGAGGGGAATGGAGAGGGGTGGGAGATACAGATAAAGGGTCTTGTCTACTTAGACTGAGAATAAAAGGAAGGAAAAAGGAGGAAAGGAAGGTTTAAAATAGAGAGCGTAGAGAAAAATACAAAACCAGATCCTCCTCCCCCCAGTAAGACAATTAGCACAGCTATCAAGCACATGCACCACATCTCATGGCATTCGCTCGGACCGGTCCTTCTTTCACTCAGACACTTGCTGCACTCACCACACTCACTTTCAGGATCCCCAAGACTTCTCGTGATTCTCCCAAATGGTGTCCGCTCAGACTGCCTCAGAGTAACGAGCTCGATTTTTTTTTTTTTCCTCCTCAGGCGCCAGATTTGATGGTAGGCTTTCTTCCTAGGGCCGAGACACTCGGACCCTAGGGCCAGGGCTGGTTACCTGGACTTTTACCTAGGTGCCGGGACTCGAACCCAGACTTCCTAGGTGCCGGGACTTGAACCCGGACTTCCCTGCTCGGGACTTGAACCTGAGACCAGACATGGGATGGCGATTCCCGCTTTATTCTGGATTTTACAGACACGAGGGAGCCACCCTCGATTTACACTGCCCTGTCCGGAGAAAAGAAACTCTGCCCCCGTTCATGACTTGGTGAGTCCCTTCTGGCGAACAAATGTATGAGTACGGAGATGCAAAAATCAAGCAGAGTTTTACTAAACCAGGTAGCTGGGGCCGACCATCCTTCCAAGACACGCAGGTCTGGTTAGAGCAATCGACCCTGAGACAATTTTAGGTAAAGATTATATAGGCTTCCACAACCGTTACACAAGTGCCCGCGTTTATACAGCCAATAGTTTCAAAGCAAGCATTTCATAAACCAATAACTTTAAAACAAGAAAAAATGTTATAGCTCCCTTCAGGTGTCTCAATTGGGAAGAGATGCTTGGTATGTGCCTGGTACAACTCTTTCTTGTTATCTTGTGTAAGCAGACATGACATGACACAGAACAGGTCAGGCTCTGGGGGTTATAGCACTTTGCCTCTATCTTCGGATGCCTGTCTCTAGTTGAGTTAATTGGTTACAAGCAGTAAATTTAAACAAGCAGTATATTCAAACAAGCAGTAAATTCCTCTTTCCCTAACAATAGTTTCTTTGATGATTTTTTTTCCTAGAAACTCCATGTGCTATACTAGCTGTTGAATCTGCCACTGAGTAGCACTAAATATATTAGATATGTATATTTGAAAAGTGACTGTGTCTTTTTGGCAAGTTTGATTTAGACCTTGAATTCATTGTTATTGTCTGGCCTACAAAGAGACCTTGATAATTGACAGTTGTATTCAAGACCTGAAAGAACTCACAGAGCTGGTGATTATGGGTGCCTTCTAGCTGTCACTTTGATTTCAGGGGGATTGTACTTCAATGCTTTGCCTAGGAGCACTGGGAGAGAGACAGTTTCCCTTCACAGGCTCCCTATAAAAAAAACTTCACCATCCAGAGGAAAAAAAAGACACCTACCAACTTTCTTTTCATCTGGAATTAATGTGATCAGCAATGTCTAAGGTAGATAAAGCTTGTTTTCAATTTCAATGAAATCAAGATTTTCAAAGCTTTTGAGTTGCTAATCCCTCTCCTTCCTTTCTGTTAGTTTCCCCTCTTCTCTCAGTGCAATGTCTGCATCAAAGCTACATCTCTGACATGAGCTGAGCTATCAGAGGCAAGGTGAGAATGCAACACATGATGACTGAATGTGCGGCTGCTTCACAGAGCAGCCAAAACCTAGAGGATGGCGTTTGCATAGTGCCAGTCCTGGTGGCCAGCACACCAGGAAAGGGACTAAGGCTGTTTCTGGAGACTGCTCTACAGCTATGGAGCCTACTATATTCTTACTGAGAGATGAAGCCTTTAAACAGTCTGATGCTGGAAAATGGAGGAGACCTTTTTTTGTTTTTTGTGGTCAAAACCAATTTTAATTTATCTTATCACAGTTTTTGGAAATAGATTTACTTTGGCAGCTCTAGGTTGGGGATTGGGGTGTGGGGAAATGCTCTGAGGATCAGGTGCTGTAGTTTGCTACTTAGGTTAAATGTAGGCAGTATAATATGTTTGTAAATGAAATTTGGTTATTGGAGAAGATGGAGCTAAAATCTTGTTGCAGAAACAGGAAGGAAATGAAGTCAAAACAAGGGATTATCTTAAGAAGTCATAGTTGTCTAAACAAACATCAGGCAATTTGGGGATTCACCATTTAAAATGAAGATGCCAACAGAGTGGAAGAAAAGGCTAATTTCAAACGTGTTAGCCTGTACATTAGAGAGAAAGGTTTTAAGAAAAGTGGCTTTCTTCTAAGAATAGGTTAGATGGTAAAAACCACCCACCAAATTAAAAAAAAAAATCACAATTTTCAGTTGGAGTTTTCAGCAAAAGAAAAAGCTTGGTCCAAAGATTTCTTTTGTTTCTCTCCTGATCTTAGGTTTTGGGCCTTAGGGAGTCTTAACCACTTGCTGCATCATTGACTTGGCCTGTCTCTGAAAATATTCTGCGAATGGAGGGAGACATGGAATTAGAAGTAATGATTTTAATCTCTCCTAAAAGAGATCAACTCCCTACAGGCCAAGGGTAATAAACATGCATTTCCCTGTTTATTTGAAATTCTGTGATTGTTCAGAAGCAAAATCTTCATTGAACCCATCTTTTTAGTGAAAAATGAGGCTTGAATAATAGAAGTGGAGCTCATGGTAGGATAAGGAAACAGGAATGGCCCGCAGTGGGAGACAGCAGGGTGGAGCACTTTGAGGGTTTGCTGTCACACTTGGGCTGGTGAGCAGGCTGAATTTTCTGAGACAAGTATGCAGATAATTTATTTGGGAGTCTTTGTAGCCCAAATGACCTGCTTGAGGGAGGGGGCAGAAGCAGGATTAGGCAGAGGACAAGTGAGCTGACCACATCAGAGAAGTGAGTTAGAGTGGCCTTTCAGATGTATGTGGAGTTGAGCTGGAGGAACCTTCACACTGAGCAATCTCTGGAAGTGGGTTGCTCTGGAAGGAGTAGCCTGAACAAGGCTGACCTGCAGCTGAGGTGAACTGGAATGGCCTGATCTGAATGCTGTCTGTCAACACTATTCCTGCTGCTGCTGAAACAGGTTCATCAAGGGAAGCTGGACAGCACAAGAGTCCACTGCACCTAGCTTCAACTGGCCTCAGTTTCCAGGAGTATTTTATGGGAAATTAAATGTTTTTAATTGGGTTCCCAAGCTGGTGGCTATTTTGGGAAGCTGTCTGTAAAATTTTAGGTGAGAACTACCTGTTGGGAGTAAGACACTAGAGGTGGGCCTTTGAAAGTCATATCCTGTCCCTGGTTCCCGGCTCTGCTACTTCTCCCACCATGATGAACTGAGCTGCTTCCTCACACCTTCCTTCCACGATGGACTGAAGTCCTCTAAACCATCAGTCAAAATAAATCTTTCCTCCCCTAAGTTGTTTCTGTCAGATTTTATGGTCGTGGTGACATGGAAGTGACTACATATTTTCCCAACCCACATCCGAGCAAATGCTTAGAGCACCGTCTATCTCTATGCTGGGGTCGCTGTATTCTCTTTTCTGAGTTTTAACCTAAAGAGCCAGTGAAATGAGATTTGTTTACTACCTTTTTCCTTCATGAATGTATTGATGGGCAAGAAATTATAAATAAATGACTGTGTACTGTATTACGGGGCAAGGTGATGGAAGTTAGTATAAGAATCTGTATTTTGAAGGCATTTACAGCCTGTATCAACACTGTATTAGACAATAAGTGCAACTGAAAATTTGAAGTACTGTCTTGTAATAGTTCTGGGTTTGCAGCACAAACTTAAAACCAAATATTTAAAATAGTTTATATTAGATGCAACATACTGCAATTCCTCAATGCCTGTAGGGGATTGGTTTCAGAATCTCCCCCACCCCCATGGAGATGAACATCTGCAGATGTTCAAGTCACTTATATAGAATGGCATAGTAGTTGCACATAACATGTATATACCCTCCTGTAAACTTTGATCATCTCTAAATTGCTTAAAATACCTAATATAATATAATTTCTACTAAATAATTCATATACTGGAGTATTTTTGGAATAATTCTTATATTGAAGTATTTTTGAAATAAACATGAAAAAGTCTGTATATGTTCAGTACATATGCATATGCATATTTTTTCAGGTATACATGGTTCATGCATGATGGTTTGATCAAGCACGTGCAAGCCATGGTTGTGGAGGACCAACTACAGTATATGCATTATGCAGGTAAGTGAGCAATAAGAATGGAAATAGTATGAACCTACTAGGTGCTCAGTCCAATGATGAAATCTCTTAGCTGTCATCAGTCACCACATCTTTCTCTTCACTACGTCCAGGCTCTCATTCACCCAAGTGCTATCGTGGGTAGAGGGGCTTCCTCCCCCAATCTTCTCTTTCTTCTCTGTGGGAGGAAAAGTGGCTTACCTTTATTTGTGAGTTGCAAAGAGAAACAGGAAAGGGTTTCCATTATCTCTTTTTTTCCTTTGGAGGTAGCCATACTTGAAAAATCCTGAGTTCTCTTACCAGAGGTTATCATGTCCTGGAACTGATTATACATATCTAACTATGGAATTTGGGTTTGGAAAGCCCACTGACTCACAAAACTAAATCATACTCTCCAACATCAGCAAAATAGTAATACTATATAGGATACTGCCTGTTTCTTGTATTATCTCTCAATTCACTTAAAGCCTAGGTGGGAATTGACTGAGTTATTTTTCAGTCTTCACTCATCCCTAAAGCCTAGATGTTAGGGTTTGCTAAGGCATTATTATTCCCAGACACAGACCACTCCTTGTTAGATGCATTAATATTCATTCCACAAGGGGTGTGTGTGTGTGTGTGTGTGTGTGTGTGTGTGTGTTTCTCCTGAAGAGACACTCTTAGGTGTCAGGAATGAGGTAAGGGCTATCCACTTGAATAAACCCTTTTCAGTTCCTTGAATAGATAAGATATTATACCCCACACAGAAGATGGAAACATTAATAGACTATGCTGAATGAGCTATGGATCATTTGGGAGTATTATCATGGAGCAATGGAGGGAGTGTAAACTAGTGATCAGGGTGGAAGACTTTCTGTTTGTTTCTTCTTCTGTTCTACTGTGTATAACATGTAACTTAATGAGCAACACGGGAGAGGTTAAAACGTTGAAATATCATCTAACATTCTTCTTCCCATGCCAAGATTTGTACAATGCATATTCTAGTTACGTTAATTACATAGAGCAATATAAATGAGAGATAAAGTAAAGCTTGAAAAATCATAGTAAAGCCATGAACACTGACTGACCCATGTAATCATGGGTAAATTAATTTTTCTGTGTTTCAGATTCTTTCATGAGAAACACTGTAATGAGCAATGAGGATGACACTAGTATTTTTGTTGTAACACTATAGGGAACCGAGTGACTCAATGCATGTTGAGTGCCTGACAGAGGACTTCTCAATAATTTCAACTGGCGTTGACATTAGATATTATCAAGAATGTGCATGTGGGGTAGAAATGTGATAAGCCAGGAAGACAGAAAAGGCACTTCTCAGGCTCGTTGGAAAGCTTTAGAGCTAAGATTTTTTTTCACATTAATGGCAGGAACAGATAAAATTAATAGCAGAAATGGCATTCCCATCCAGAAAGCAAAATCCATTAGTGAAAAATCTGCTATTTTGTCCAGATATTTCTTTTCCATTTACTTGTCATAGCGGGAAAACTTGAGGCTTGTCTATCGTTAGTGCCTGTATTTGTAAGAGGTAGTTTGCAGATTCATTAAGTCCCTCTTGTTTTGGATGAATGGTGAGACAGGAGACCAAACAGTATTTTTGTGTTTATTGTTCACTTGAGAATTAAAGCTGTTTAATTCAAGCGCTCATTATGATTATGCTAAAAAAAGTGGAAAAATATTTTATCATTACATTTAATAAAACTGTTTATTGACTGTCTGTAGTTACATAGAAAGACATCAGATCATGCATATTTACTTTGTTTAACCATATGGAAATCATTTGTTACTGTGCTGGTTTTCTAAATGAGGAAATTAAAGTTTAGAGAGGGAGTGTGTCTTTCCAAAGACAGTAAAAGAATTTTCTGGAATTCTAGATCAGGTAGGTATTCAGTAAAAATTCTTATGTCACGTAGGTTTAATGAGGGTCTACCATGTATCATTACTGCACTGTCTACTACTTAATGGGTGTTGGAGATAAAGAAAATCATTACAAAGATGATTATCCATCATATAACAATTCAGAAATAGCTACCACTTGTTTTAGAATATTTTCATCAGATTTTAGTACGTATTTTTCCACAAAAATAAATATTTGGTTTCTTTTCTATTGGAAAATTTCCATTTAAATAATGCATTACAAGGACTTTTATATTATTAAACAGTTCCCTAAAACCTGATTCTAAATTGCTACATTGTCATAAAGAGTCTTTATTGTTCAAATTGACATTTCCATTTTCTCCTGTTTTATACAATAATGCTTTAAATATCTTTGCACATAATTCTTTAAAAAAAAACTTGTAATTGAATTTACTTATTTTTTGTATGTGAGTGTGTGTTCAGGAGACACGTGTGTGTGTGCCACAGCATATGTGTGGAGGTCAGAGGACAACTTGCAGGAGTCGGTTCTCTCCTTCTACCATGTGGGTCGCTGGGATCAAACTCGGGTCTTCAGGCTTGATGACAAGTGTCTTTATCTGCTGAGTACATCTCACCTACCCTGCACATAATTCTTTGTGTATATCTCCAATTATTTCCTGAAAATAGTTTTCCAGAAGAATAACTCTTCATGAGAGATTGATCCTGTTATTTATTGTCTTGTAATAGACCAATTAAAACCTGGTGGCGTTTAAACAGCTACCATTTTGTTATGCTTATGAATGCTGTGGGTTGAGAACCCCGTGCTCCA
The DNA here is from genome assembly GCF_000622305.1 of Nannospalax galili. Taxonomy (NCBI): domain Eukaryota; kingdom Metazoa; phylum Chordata; class Mammalia; order Rodentia; family Spalacidae; genus Nannospalax; species Nannospalax galili. Next base: position 8,441,380 of record NW_008360322.1, on the reverse strand, counting down.
GGATGCTGGAGGCCCACTGGGATGACTCCAAGTGTGGGCTTAGTGAATCCGTGGCTTTGTCCCTTTAGGTGGCCCCTCCAGCCTACTGACCTCCGTGCAATTGCACTCTGTATGTGGTGGATCAGAGTGTTGAGAGTGTGCCAGTGGCACAGGTAGAGGTATGGGCACTTCATAAAGGGGACTTGGAGTTCACTTAGTGCCACTGTGATGTACTCTAATGGTCAAAGCAGCAACAGTCCCCCTTGTTCAGGAAGGGATTCAGATTCCCATCACTCAATAGAAGGAGAATCAAAGAATTTATAGCCACATTTTAAAAGTACCAGAAATGATATAAACCACTACAAAGATTTGGAAGTCCATTATCAAGTTCCTCAAAGACACATAAATCAGCTCTTTCCCAATGGTGGCTGACCATATACTTAAAAAAAAGTTCTTTATCTTTTTTTATTTTATGTGCATGAGTGTATTGCCTGCATACACTAGGTGCACTTGTGTTGTGTAATGCCTGTGGAGGTCAGAAGAGGGCATTGGATCCCCTGGGACTGGAGTTATAGATGGTTGTTAGCTGTTATGTGGGGGCTGGGAGCCGAACCGAAGCCTGTTCCTCTGCAAGAGCAGTCAGTGCTCTTAACCATTGAGTCATCGCTCTGGCCCCATGACCATATACTTTTACCACACTGGTTATCACCACTTTGAGAGGCACTTATCATATGAAATATGTCATTCTGATTTTCAGATTGAGCATGATTTTGCATGTGCGTTTGATGATGTCAAAATTTTATGTGAATTTTTAAATTTTCTGTTTATTTTTCTGATAGAGAAAAGTCAACCAAACTGATGTGTTGTTTATATGGTGAGACTAATTCAAGGCATTCTTACTGTAGTCTGAGTTCTTTTGCCGTCACCTCTTAGCAACTGTTATCAGTACGCATTTTTAATACCACATTCAAACACTTTCTACTTGTTCGTAATTCTGACTCCAAATTACCTTATTTGGATAAGTTGAGCTCCTGGACCTTGTTTTCCTTTCCTGTGAAGTCTACATAAAAGCTTAGAAAAAGGCCTATTGCATGCTAAGTATCCACAGGGAATTAAATGACTATTAGATAGCTTATCCTATTTCATGATTTTAAGTTGAAAATTTTGTTTAATAATTTGTTCTTTGACAATTTCATACATGTGTATGATACAACTTGATCACATTTCAGCGCTCCACCCTCTTATTTCCCTACCTCTCCCACCCCAATACCCCCTTCTCACCACATCCCCACTTATTCTTAATATTATTACTGTCACCATGTCTGGTCCCGTTTACTTTGGTAATCAGCTAATCCTTTGCATTGTCTAACTATGATCTGCAAGTCTTGTCAAGGCCACTAGCTTTTTACTTCAGTTGTCCTGTTTGCTTTGGGAATGAGTCCATCTTTTGCTTATTATTTTAAACCTGATTCTCAAGTTTCCCAAAGGAGGTATGTCACTGATGCAGAGTGGGTCCTGGACCACTGTGGGACAATTTAGATAACGGCTGAGAAGCTTGGCAATAATTCTCACTTTGATTGTCATGCCAATATTATTAGAAAAAGTGAGTTAAAGAATTTCATTTCTTTGTAAAAACCCCTGAGACAAAACTAAATTTGATGGTTTCCCCTGCCTCTTTCATTTGCTTTTCCATCCAAATAGACGCATTGAGCACTGAATCGAGCATTATAGACAGAGCACATTGTAGAGTAGCAATACTGAAAGAAAAATAAAATGCCTTTCTTTGGTAGGATGAGTCTCACCGGGTTTTCACGCCTTCCACTGGGAACAGCTGCTGAGATAAGAAGCCAAAAGCCAGCATCTGAAGTGAACCTGGCCAGGCCTCAGCCTCCAGGCTACCATCACTAGCTGTGTGCCTTCCCCAGCCTGGCCCAGCCTCCTGCTGCTCATTCCTTTTGGCGCCTCATGGGGGCGTGGGAGGACCATGCATTGAGGTATGAGGTGGAGTGAGGCCTGGCTGGCTCCATCCTCCTTCCCGCCCCCACCCAGCCCGAGGGCCCGAACAGTTGTCTCTAAAGAAGGTTTCCCTGGCTTCAGCCCAGCTGTCCCTGTGTGAAGGCTGCTGTTGCTAAAGCTCCTGATGAGCCACTTCGGGGTCCCGTCTCTTTGCCTCTGATCATTCTGTGAAATATGAGTTGAAGGAGTTTTCTGTGACAAATGCCTACTTGACTGAGCCCCTTTCAGGCATCCAGTGTCAGCACTTGTCACAGACAGGCATTGTGGCTACAGCAGCTAGACAGTGACAGATTCAGCCTCCTGCCCAGACTGTCAGGGGAGCCTCCCCCTCAGGCCGGGGCTTGTCACAGGACAGGCTGGCCAAATCCTTCCAGGACTTTGGGCTGCACCTGTGCTTCCAAATGTCAGTGGGCCTGAGAGCCAGACGCTTTCCACTACCCTTGTCAAGGTCAACTGGCTGAGATGGGGGAGGGGCACTCTTAAGTCAGACCTGCCTCTTTGTCCTTTGTCCAGTGTCAGAGGATAGACCTCTCACTGCCGAGGAGCTTCAGACTTGTCAAAGAAAAGAGGTGAACCGATATCAGAAAAATGTCTTCCTGGAAGTAGTCTCTGCAAATTTACTCATTTGAGATGCCTTTTCCAGATTCTCTTTAACATTATCTTACTGGTCTTGACTGAACTGAAGAACAAAGCCGCTTACCGGTAAAAAAGGAAATGGTTCACATTCGTGGCCACTTCTGAAATGCTGCCAGGGTTGGCCAGGTGGTGATCATAATGATAATTTATGGGTCAGAAGTTGCAACCCCATAGCCCATGGGCTGAAGTTGGCACACAGGGTTTTAATGTAGTCTACAGGGTATGCTTGTTTTTAATGGAACTTGACGGTAATACGTAGAATTCTGAAAATTTCATAAATGATTTCTGGCTTCTCTTCAAAAACCAAAAGCTGCCGCAGTTCTGGGCGGACATCCTCACGTGGCAGTGGTAAGGATGAACCAAGTATTCCCACCATTCACTTTTAGAGGGACACATGCTCTCCTGCCACCATCCCAATCGCTCCATGCTTTTTGCTCAACCTGCCTTTCTAATTTCTTTTTTAAGAATTTTGTTTCTTTTTATTTTATGTGTAGGCATGTATTGCCTGCATGTATGTAAGTGTATCCTTGTCATGCAATGCCCACAGAAAACAGAAGAGGTTGTCTCCTGTAACTGGAGTTATGGATGGTTGTTAGCTGCCATGTGGGTGCTGGGATTTGAACCCAGGTCTTCTGCAAGAACAGTCAGTGCTCTTAACTGCTGAGTCATCTCTCCAGTCCCTGCTTCTCTAATTTCTATTGCATGCATGATCCCTGCAGACATCTGAGTTCTTGATTTTGGCACCCCAGCTTCATCCTTGCACTCGATCTTGTGTGAACTCTCCTACTCAGTACCCCCTACCCTCTTCTTACTGCAGGGGATGGTATGTGACAGAGCCTTGCTCCAACTTGCATGGTTTAGATTCAGCTGGAGAGATGGCTCAGTGGTTAAGAGTGCTTGCTGCTGTTCCAGAGGACCCAAGTTTGGTTCCCAGTACCCACATCAGGAGGCTTACAGCTACTCATAACTCCAGCTCCAGGGCATCCAATACCATCTTCTATTCTCCATGGGCATCTGCACTCACATGAACATACCTACACATAGACACACATATATACATGGAGTCTAAAGTAAAATAAAATCTTAAAAAATAAATTCAATTAACGATAAGAAAGGAGGGCAACTGTGTAGATGTGCTCTTACTAATCTTTATTTAGTTCTTGACCTTAGAAGTCGCTATAAATGATAAACTTTGTGACAGGTTTCAATGTTGCTACTGAGAAAGGAAGAGACATTAGTCAAGGCCTATTTCATCATCTTATTTAACTTATAAATTCGCTTCCAGGCAGGTGATGTGACCACCTTCCCATGAATGAGGAAATAGGCCTTTGAGTTAAGAGCCTTTTTCAACCTTCAAAAGTTGGAATTAAGGGAGTCAGGACTTGTATTTATGCCAAAGTCATTGCTGTACTCTACAATAAACTGTCCCATCAGGGGAATTCTGTAGCTCCATTTAGGCTAAAGTTCAGGTGCTGCTAAAGAAGTAGAGTATACAAGCCTCATTAAGCAGGCTACCTTTGAATTTTAAAGGCATAGTTTGAGAGTATTCTGTAATGAATAAAAAAGCTTTACTTGTGATGGGGATTTTTTTTCTTAAAGTAAAAATTTTAACTCATACATATTGTGGTTCAAACAGGTACTTTATTGATTTCAGTAATGAAAATAATAAGAGCATGCTTTTACAGGGCTCTGTGTGTTTATGTATAAGACCATGCTCAAACCCTCTCAACAGTCATGTGGCAATGTACAATTATTATTTTTATAGGCTCGGAAACCAAAGCAGAGAGGTAATGAGAGACTCGAAGAAACTGACAAATAGACCAGCAGTGGATGGTATGGGAACTGTCAAGGAGCTTAGCCAGTTGACTTTCTGACCCTCGATGAATGTTAGCAAGAGGCTGCATATGCTGTGACCACAGTCTTCCTAGTCTGCTCAGGGTTTCACTCTGATTGTCAGGGCTAATACTGAAAAAACACCATGAAGACTTGCTTCTGCAAATACAAACAAAAGTACTTTCATGAATGATCAGTTAGAAGGGTCTTGAGCAGTTCTAAAATGTACAGGGTTTTGCTATACAGCCCAGTCAGGCTTTGAACTTGTGACTTTCTTGCCTCAGCCTCCTGAGTGCTGGGATAAAAGACATGTACCCATCCCACCGGACTTTGAATAACTTCTTTTGAAATAATGGTTGAATTAGGTTACAGAAATTATGTGAAATTTTCAATAATGTGGGTGCCATTGATTATGGGAAGAAAAGTATTTTGGATCACCCTATTTGACCATTATAGGTTTGTTGTTTGAAGTCTGAATAGATTAGGTTAGTTGGAATGTTTGAAATTTGCACATATGTTTGAGATGAGGGAAAGTAATCATAGTGGGCCCTTATTGGTCATTTTGCTTTTTGTGGTTTCTGTTCATTGATGGTTAATTATGCTCTTAAGACATCAGGTCAAAATTAAATCTTAAATTGCATGACATCATATTCCATCCTGCTCAGGGTGGAATCATCCCTTTGTCCAGTGAACCCAAACTATATATATTACAGACCAATTAGTCATTTAGCCTTCTAGGTTATCAATGGACTGTTGTGGTATCACAGTGCTTCCGTTCAAGCCACCCCTTTGTACTTAATAATGGTTCTCCCATGCCAGAATAGTGATGCAAAGGTGGTACCAGGGCATAAAATCTGAAAGGACAGGTGAGCTCTGGTACTGTGTCCAATGTTGAAGAGCACATAAGGGCAAACACAGTATAAAATAGTTAGAAAAGGTTCATGTTTCAGAAATTCACTGGGGGCGGTATGGTCTTAGAATATATCCTTGTAGATGCGGGTGACAGCTATATGCCTTCTTTATCCCTGCCCCAAGGGACTATGTGGAGTCACATTTCCCAACCTGAATTGAAATCATCTCATGTAAATGAAAAATATAGTGTCCTGATGCCTGTCTTTGAAATCTTCTCTTTCTCTGTTTCTCTCTCTCTTTCTCTTTCTCTGTCTGTCTCTCCATGCTTGAGATGGAACCCAGAACCTTGTACACTCTAGACAAGTGCTCTACCATTGAGCCAGATGGGGTGGATGACCACAAAGAAACAGTCTTCCAGACAGCTGGTCAGTAATTCATATGAACTCACAGTGATGGTGATAGCATGCACAAGCTCAAACCAGACAAAAATCCCAGCTTAGATATGGGGATGTGGGTAAGAAATTCCAGTTCAACCTAAGGAACTTTGGGCAGCTGATGTCTGCTGGGAGAGAAGAAACAGCTCTTATAGGGATGGGATTCTTTGTGGGCTCAGTGGATGGATCCACACTGAAGGACATTTGGGCACACAAGTCAGACTTTATAGGCTGTATTATATATAAAAGAGAGCACATTAAATTGGGTGTGGGCTATTAGGGGGAGGTACAAATAGGGGAGGGATCTAAATACCATCAAACTCTAGTATATGAAAATTGCAGGAGTTCAATTAGGGACAAAAAAAAAAAAGCATGCACCTACAATGGATTAACCGACAGATGAAGTCAGAGCCCTTGTAATCCAATCATCTCTTAGTGGTTGGCTCTACAAGTTAGGGATTTAATGCCTCCAATACAATAGCCTGAACAGGAGGCATGTCATATCTAAACCATAGCAGAAGGCAATATGGAAGAGATGTCTCGTTGGAGGACCAGCCTTGGAAGAAGCAGGTGAGTATGGGTCAGCATCTTTCTGAAAGCAGCCCCAACTAAATCATGCCATCAAACAAAGCTGTACATAGGATCTCCTAAGCAGGATCTTTAATAACTTGTTTATATTATCTTTAATTGGATTTTATTTTGAATCTTAAGTGCATATTATTCCTCTGTCTTTAAAAGCTATTTTGCAAAAGAGCTTAATTTATAGAATTTTCTGAAAAAGAATATGGTTAATTTTGATAAAGGAGAAAAAAGTGAAGCAATTCGTTTCATAGCTTCATCCATGCCCCAGACACAGAGCAGAGTGTGAATAATCAAACTTACTTGTTTAGTTATTATTTTTCCCGAAGAGCAATAATTCTATTGTTTTCTCCACATGGTAGATTAAGGGAGCTGGTGAATTGTCTGCCGATTCTCTAGACAGAGTATTCCTTGACTGCATTACCCATTCAGACATCTGGTGTTTGCAGGATATTTCTGGAGGCAAAGTTTCTCTGTGTCTTCCTATGCTGCACAACAGGACATATCTGAGAGTTTCTACATTGTTTTCTCCTGGGGGGAGGCTGTCTTCTGAGCAACTATGAGTGATTTAATGATGAAAGGCAAAGACCTTTTGCTTGCCTGGAACTGAGCCCAGAGCTAGGACTATGCCACTGGCCTGCACTGTGGAGCCAACAGAGCCCCACCAGGGAGAGGAAGTCATACTCTTTTTAATGCAGAAGAAGTCCAAAAGAAAGATTATTTCAAAAAGCTGAATTTTTATTTTTAAAAAATTTATTACAAGTTTTAATTAGCATTCCTGTCAACACTGGAGACCAGGAATATCTGAGTTAGTTCATGAAAAGCAATTCCTTCATGACTTCCCCCAGACCTGAAGGGCACTGTGACATCACTTATTTGGGGAAGTAAGTCCCTCTCCAGCTGGTATTTAAGCACCAGGGGCCTCTGCTGATCAACCCTCTATCCAGTATTGGGATCATTTATCTCTCTCTCTGAAGGCCACCGCAGCAAGGATAAAGGATTTGGGACTGGAGTTCAGTTTCCAGAGGGGCTAATCACAAGGTGAATCCTCTCAATTTCACCAAGGTTTAGCAATCTGCATTATAATACACTGCTAAAGAAAACCTCCACAGGAGGAAAGTGTGCTGTTATGAATTTGTTAGCTATTGTCTTAGAGAAAATAGTCTATCATAGTAGTTAGGTGACTGAATGAAGTTAGAGGTGCAGCTCAAGTTTCCTCTCGCTTGTCTTTATTATACTAAGCTGTAGAGGGGTTTTGAAGGTGTCGAGATGGTAGAGTACTCTGGTTGTCTGCTTCTGTCCTTAAACGGGGCCAAAAGAACTTGAAAGACCAAAAAGCATGGAATCCTTGAAGTGAGTGTGCATCACATGTAGTACTCAGTGGAACTGGTTCAAGATGGGGGTTGCTAAAGTTTAGACTAATTGGAGGATGGAGCTTGAAGAGCTTATTCAAGAGAAGAAATTGTCCCAGTTGTGGTAGATTTTAGAATTTTTGACGTTTATAACAATTTTAACTGGGAAAATTGCGAATGTCTGTTTTACTCAGGTGGGTTTCTAATATGCCAAACAGGCAATCTCAACTTCTCTGGGTTCTAATTCCTGTATCTACAAGGAAAAAAAGAAAAAGCTGAACTAAAATATTTTTAGATATTGCTTTGATCCAATACTCCATTTATAGAATCTGTAGCAAATTCACCAGCTGCATTATCTTAATAGCCAAGATATTAAGAAAGTACTTTGAGATTTTTTATTTGTCTATTTTCTGTTTTAGACTTATACCTGGGCCTCCTGGTCAATGCTCTACTACTAAGCCATACTACTATATCCCTGACCCCTAGACCCCTATGTATCCATGTCAGCAGCTATCAGTTTTCCAAAGTTTCTTAGGTTGGATTGGGATTTCTTTCCCACTTCTCCATGTCTATACTGGGATTTTGTTTGGTTTGAGCTTGCATGGGACTTGTATATGCTGTCACTATTGCTGTGAGTTCATATGTATAACTCACCAGCTGTCTGGAAAGCTCTGTTTTATTGTAGTCATCCACCCCCTCTGGCTCTTACAATCTTTCTGCCTTCTCTTCCACAATGAACTCTGACTCTTGGGAGGCAGAGGTTTGAAATAGCTGTCCTATTCAGGGATAAGCACTCTGTGGCCTCTTGTTCTCTGCACATTGGCCAATTGTGAGTTTCTGTGTTAATTACCATCTGCTGTATAAGGAAACCTCTCTGGTGAGAGATGAGAGATGCATTCATCTTATGTGTAGAAGTTGCATTGAAGATGTGTCACTTAGGGCTAAGTGTCTCACAGACACTAATTCTCTGTACTTGACCAGTTGTGGAACTCTGCATTAGTCTCCATCTGTTGCAAAAAGAAGCTTCTTTGATGAGTGAGTAGTGAGAGGTACATGTCTGTAAATATGAGAATGCATATTTATAATAGAGTAAGAAATTATGTTTGTCTATAGATGTGGCAAAAGTAGGTTTTTCTCTAGGATCTATGATCTCTCCAGCTATGTGTACTTGGCTTTGTTTGCAGTTCCTTTCCATTAATAGGACTTGATTCCAATCAGACAGCTGTTGATTACCTGCAAGATAAAAGTTTCATACTGCACCAACCCAGAATTTGAAGGTAAGGCCCTATTGCTGAAGGTATGAAGGACTTCAGATATAGAACTTGGAGCAATCAAGCTGGAACTGACCTGGAAGCCTCTTCCCTGAAGACTAGCTCTCATGGTATCAGAGGACACTGTACAAGCTGCCAAGGAAGAAAACCAATCAATGGTCCCACCCAGCTGTGAAGCCTAATAAACAATGAGTGTTCGTTTATTTTTAATGTGACTTTCTTTGCTGTCATTCATTTATTTAATAGATTCCTATAAACTCCATATTTATGTGTCAGACACTATGCTATGTTAAAGGATAGTCTTATAAGAGTGATTAGCAGAGTCTTGCTCCCAAGAAGCTCAACATATAATGTGTTTGTAGGTATTAGGGATCAATATAAAATCAATGAATACAAAAAATGAACACAAAAATTCATAAAAAGCATAATACAATGTACTGCATGATAATCTATGAAGTATAAGATGTGCTAGGAACTTAGGCAAAGGGCAGCTCACTTAGTCTTTGGGACTGAGAAGTAGAAAAAGATTGCTTCTAGGGGCTGGAGAGATGTCTCAGCAGTTAAGAATACTACCTGCTCTTGCGGAGGACCCAGTTTCAGTTCTTAGCACCCACATGGTGGTTAACTACTGTCTGTAACTCCAGTTTCAGGAATCTGATACCTTCTTCTGACTTCCATTGGCATTGAATGACACAGGTACATTTACATACATGTAGGCAATAATACACTTATAAAATAGAAATAATAAAATAGCTTTTAAAAAGATTGCTTTTAGGGAGAAATGGCATTTAACCAAGCCCTGAACAAGTCCTGCTGAGCAAGAGGATAAGGGATTATGGCTGCGGGGTGTGCTACATATAATGAAGAAAGCATTTGCAGAAGGGAGGAAGAAGGACAGAGGGGAAGTCGGAGGGAGGGGTGGTGAGAAGGTTAAGAGGGTATTCCTTGTTCTTGGGACTTGAGGGAAATGAAGACACAGCATTGAGAAGAAAGGAGGACATTGCCAGAGGTGGCAGAACAGGGAGAGAGCAGATCCTGAAGTGCAACACACTTTCAACCAGTGATTCTGGATCTTATTCTGAAGATTGACAGAGATACTGGCAGAGAGATGGAACTTTGAAGTAGGGACTAACTGGTGCTTTGTTTTTGAAGCACCTTTGGCTACAGTAGAAGCTGTGGGGACTGGGAAGCAGGCTTGGCTAGGCAGCCCTGGAGTGGAGGACAAACTAGGGAAGATGCTTCCATTCTTGACAGGGCTACCAGCTGTGTAATTGGCAGCATTTTCCAGGTGGATGCTTGTCCTGAGGCTGATGAGCTAGGAGAGTAATGAGAGGGTACCAGATGCTGCTCTCTAAACTTAGGCTCCTTTAGTGAGCACCCCTGCAGGCTGGAGAGGAACTGCTCTCTTCTTTTTCTAATCAGGGAGCTAGCTGTGGGATGTCTCCTGGCCAGACTGGGGTTGCCATTTGCAACCTCACCAGGGGTGGAGAGAGAAGAGCCAACTCTCTTGTAGGCTGACAGGAAGGAGTTGAGACTCCACAGGGTGCCATCAGTCAGGATTTGCTCATTGCCTGGCTGACTTTCCAAATACGTTCATAAGTCTTGCAGACACTATCCATGCCCTTGGATGACCTTGATACTCATAGCTTTTTGTCATTATTGTCTGTTGAGATACTTGGGTATTCACAAACGTATGCAGTCTTCTTTTGTTAAAAGATGACATCTCAGCAATTCTTGCAAAGGGCTGTAGGGTACTGGGTAAAGGACCCACCAAACATCTAGGGAAACACATGAGGCAAACAACCTTGGCTATCTCAGAGCTCTTTCGAGTCTCACTAGACAGGGAAAGCACCCAGGTCAGTGCACAAAATTCGGCAGCCTTATTCATTCCATGACACGCGGAGCAGAAAGTCCAGTGGAGATGGGATCAGGGACAAGGATTGCCAGCCTCTCTACCCACAAGAATCAGTGCTAATATCCTTAACTGCTCTTCATTTGGGGCATAGGGCATCTCCACTGGGTGCTAGCACTTGGAGAGCCTGTATTGGGTTCCAAGGATGGTCTGGTCTTTTATGGATGTTCTCTGAATGTGTTGTCTTGGATTGTATTTTTATCTGGTGTTGCCGCATGTGTATGGTATGTGTAACTCTCAATATGTTCGACTTCCTTGTGAAACACATGTACTTATCTATTCTGGTTTTGCCAGCAGCACTAAGGCAGGGTAATATTTGTAGTGGTTTCTGATAACAACATCACCAGATTAAAAAGTAGTATTTACTTAGACGTGCTCACTTAGCTTTTAAGACTCTCAGAGTGACCTTAATCAGAAATTGCTGCCACCATTCATGTCCAACCGACTTTGGCAGTTTTCTGTGATAGAGAAAATTTCAGAAGCAGAACAAGCTTTGGGGTGCTCTACTTCCATGGGGGGATCTATGGAAAACATGCTTTCTTATATTTGCAGTGGCCATGAAGACTAGTCACTGCTTCTTGTGACTGTGTGTTGTGTAAGAATGTTTTTATGTGTGTGCGCATGTGTATGGAGGTCAGAGGACATCTGCAGATGTTCCTCTAGCACTTTCCAGCTTTTTATTGTTTTTCTTTTTTGGTACAGGGTCATGGAACTGGCCAAGTAGGCTAGGCTAGGCTTGCTGGCCAACAAGCTTGTTTCTACTTCTTTAGCACTGGAATAACAAGTATATACCACCACGCCCAGCTTTTAAAATGTGAGTTCTGGAGACTTAACTCAGGTCCTCATGCTTGAAAGGAAAGCACTTTACCAACTGAGTTGTTTCCTTAGCCTCCACCCACTGACATATCACAGCAGAGTCTGAGGTACACCTCATATGCCAGGCTTCAGTCCCAGGCTTGTGCTCAGGGCTTTGCGTCTCTTATGTCTACTAATCACTTCAACTCATGAAAGCAGTGTTATCTTTCAGGAGATGGCACCTAGGCCCTTGGAGGATAAGTAATTTTATGAAGGTCATGATGGAGCCAGAACAAAGAGTTGGATCTGTCTGACTCCATAGATCTTATTCCTTGTATTACATAGCTTCACTGATTGTGCTAGTGGGCTTGGGTCCTGGGCTTGTGGACTAGTGTCCCTGAAAACTTCAGTGAGTCTGGAGAAGTGAGGATAGCACACACCTGGGAAATTTGCTTCCTGGGTGATCCCTCAGCAAGTGCGAAGTTATCACATCTCCAAACATCCTGTAGGAGAAGGAAGGCAGATGAAATTCTGGAAAGAGTCCATTTAGCGGACAGGATAATAGAAAGTAATCGTGTGTGTGTGTGTGTGTGTGTGTGTGTGTGTGTGTGTGTTAAGCTGCAAATATCTGTGGCAAATATAAATAGTAATTTGGAGAGCTTAATGAGTTGTCTGCACACTGGGCAAGATGATCTGGGCAAGTGGTACCTGAGCTCTACCAAATAGTCACACTTGAACTACTGACTCTAGGCAAAGGCCACTTGGAAGTCAGTAACTATAGTCTGTAGGGTAACAAGACTGTCTATGTGGGTGGCTACCCCGAGTGTGGGGTGAATGGAGAAGCAGCGGCAAGGAAGGAGGTCGTCTAGAAGCCAGAAAGCCTAGGAACAAGGGATAGAGCATTGAAAAGGTGTCCTGTTACGTGTGTTGTTGTGATACTCTGTGCTGTGGCCTCTGTGTCTTCTAGTAGTAGAATCATTTCTTGCTGTAAATCTTGAGTGCATGGGAAAGACAATGTTCTCAAAATAACCTGAAGTTCAGTGGAGTTATAGGAACCCAGGGTATGGTTGTGCGGGGATCTCGGGGTGCCAGCTGCTGGGCGTGGCCCCGGTCTCCCGCAAGCCGCTGGGGCGGGTCCCGTTGGGTGCTGTTCGGGTCCCTGGCTCTCCGCGGCTGCCCAGGCTCTCTGCTACCGGGACTGGCGGCCCTAGCGCTGTCAGCTGCCCGGGTGAGTTCCGTCCCAATCTACCGTGCACTCCCTCTGGGTTCGAGATCCGTCAGCTGCCGGGTCACGAGGGGAGGTGCAGGACGGCGAAAGCAGGGCCTCCCTAAGTCGTGGTTTACAAAGAGACAGCTCACTCCGGGAAGACTGGATCGTAGGCAGTAAGACACAGAATTCAGCTCAGTACAGCTCCTTTATTCAGTGACTCAGCTAGGCTCCAGGTCTTAGTGATTCAGCTCCGATTAATTAGGGGAAACCAGGACATTTATACTGTGGGGGCAGTGGCAAAAGCCTTAGTGGATAGGTGCTTTTAGGATGCCCAATTTACATGTAGTGGTGGGCTTCTGCCGGGTTGCCAGACACTGCCTGATTATCACACAGGAAAACCTGGCAGTTTCAGAGCCAGAGGCCATGTTTCTGTGACGGCTACTTCAAAGATGAGTCAGGAAGAGAGTAGGAAGGCACCCTGCTGATAAAAGGAGTCTCTGCATAGAACTCCGAGCCCCATGGGATATCCCGACATGGAGAGACTGCTACTTTACACAACAGGGGTTCCCAACACCAGGGTATTGTTACTATAATGTTGCAATTTTTGCTGTACCAATGACCCTGATATTTTCTTATGAACACAGTCGAGAAGTTAGGCTTAAATTTCTGAAGATCTTGAAGCTTTTGTTGGAAAAGTAAAAGATATTCTTCAATGCTGCGTTCATAATTCCAGTAAACGTTTGTTTTCCTGGACTAGCAAAGTTCCCCACAGACTATGGAAGATGAGGGTGGAATTATAAAACTGAGAATATAGTTGTGATTTATTTCTTTCAATTACTATTTTTTTTCTTAGTGGGAGAGAGAAAAGATCAGGAAAACCAAAGTCCAATCTCTTTAAAGGCACTTTCCTGATGATTTTAGCTTAGTTTCTTGGAAGTTTTTGGCACTATGATGAGAAATGGCTAGGAGTTTTCAGAAGAGGGAGGGTGTGCAAGGGGAAGTTATCAGCACCACTGTGTTGTCTGTTTTCTACATCCTTATGGGAACAGGCAGGAATTCTTGTAGCCTGACAGGATTGATTCATCCAGTGAGGATTTGGGTGGTCATATCTAGGTATGGATTTTATGTGACTAAGGCTGTTATAAAAGGGAGGAAAAAGATATATTGTAGCCATGCAAAAGAACAAATGGTTCACCTTTATTCTCCTTAAGACAAGTGCTGTAAGGATTGATATGTTTACAGAGAGACAACTTCAGAGTAGAATGACCTATTCCTGGCTTAACACATACCCAAGACTCATTAAATTCATTTCAGTCTTTTTCCTCCTTTGTTGAAAAAACTCTCGATAGCACTATTGACTGACACAACTCAAATCTATGACCTTCTTGTGAGAATCAGTATTATTTGGTTAGTATCGACACAACACATTTAACTGATTAAAGCTACAGAAAATTGTATAAGACACCATTATCAAACAATTTTAAATGAACTTTTGGATTGCATCTTCATTGCATTTTCAAATGACATGTCTTATTTGGAAGTCTTTTTCAAATGGAACAAATCCCACAGCTTTGAGTGGCAGTAGTTACAGTAACTATGGCTTCGTTGGATCAATTCTTAATGGATCAATTCTTAAGTGTCCACTTGTCCACTTTACTGTGGAGTTCAGTAATCAGAAGATATCAGCCAGGTTTGTGGAGATGAAGTTATGCTCCTGAGATGTGAAATATCTTGATATAAATTTTGTTCACGTCACTATATCATGTTTCTTAACCGTGATTTTGCAATCATTACAATGACTAACTTTTTAGATAATTTAATTTTTTAGCATTTCACACAAGCCTTGTATTGACATCATTTCCACCCTTCCTTCTCCAATTTCAATTTCTCTCATGTCCCTCCACTTTCTCTCAATTTTTTGACCACTTCTTTTTTAATTATTATCATTATAGACATACACATATCTCCAATCTACTGAGCCCATTTAGTGGTGTCTTCATGTTCATGTGTTTACATCTGACACTTGAAATTGAATAATCATCAGGGAGCTTGTCCCTGGAGCAAACTGATTCACCCTCTCTCAGAAGCCATTGATTGTAGTTCTTCATCTAGAGGTGGGACTTTGTGAAATTTCCCACATCCATGTTGTCCTGACAACTGGTGCTTTTATGCAGGTCTTGTTTGGGCAACCATGTTGTTGAGATTTTGTGGGTTCAATTTCTCTGCCATGCAAAGAAGTCACTATCTAGCAGCAGCATCCTAGTCCTCTGGCTCTTACAGTATTTCCACCCCCTCTTTAAAAATGTTCCCTGAGCCTTAGGTGTAAGGGTTACATTGTAGATGTATCCATTGAGGCTGTGTAACCACAGTCGCTTATCTGCAATTTGACTACTTGTAAATCTCTATAATAGTCTCCATCTGTTTCAAAAAGAAGCTTCTTTGATGAGGGTTGAGAACTACACTTATCTGTGGGTATAAAGATGTTTCTGTTACTGTGATTAAACACTAAGCAAAAACAAAGTGGGGGTGATGGTTTATTTCAGCTTTCAACTCCCAGGTCACATTCCGTCACTGAGGGATGTCAAAGGCAGGAAGTGAAGATAGGAACTTGGAGGATGAAGCAGAAGCAGAGACCACTGAGGAGCACTTTTTATTGACTTGCTCTTTGGTCCTGTGCTCAGCCTGCTTTCTTATTTAACTACTGCAGAGCCACCTGCCCAGGAGTGTTACCTCCCATAGTGGGCTGGGCCCTCCCACATCACACAACAATCAAGAAGATGCCTCACAGACATGCTTACATGCTGATTCAAAAGAGGAAGTCCCCCAATTGAGGTTACCTTTACCCAGGGGTGTCAAGTTGACAACTGAAGCAAACTATGACAAAGGATAAATATTTAGAATGCAGTTAGAACTTATATTAGTTTAGGAAAATGACAGTAATTGGTTCTACTTCTAACCTCTTCAGTCATGGGTATTTGGTCACTTTGTTATTTGTGAATCTTAGCTCTAAGTTTTTAGATGTGAGTATTAACACAATTCTTAACAAACGTATTCCTGTGCAACTGTGAGTTTCATGAAAGCAAGGGTGATGAGGCAAAAGACATCTGGGACATCATTAAAATTAAAGCCTTTTGTGCTTCAAAATATATCATCAAGAAAGTAAAAGGATGATGAGTGTAGTGTATGGTGGTACACACCTGTAATCCTAGCACTCAAAAGGCAGGGACAGGCAGATCTCTGTGAAACTGAGGCAAGCTTGGTCTACATAGCTAGTTCCAGTTCAGGTCATCTGGGGCTACAGGAAGACCCTGTCTCAAAAAGACCAAAAAAAGGGGATAAACTGTAGAATATAGAATTAGAGAAAAGTTTTATAAATCTTATATAATAAGAGACTTATACTTATTGACATCCAGTTATACATAGTAAGACAGATAATCCAATGAAAAAAAGCCTAAATGATCTAGAGACATTTCTGCAAAGGAGATATGAAAATGTCCAATAACACTGAAAAGATGTTTAAGATGTTTGTTGTCAGCCATCAAGGAAATACTAATCAAAACCTCAATGAGGTGCTATGCAAATCCCTTAGAATGACTATAATAGCAGCAACAAGAAGGGCTTGGGAGGAGACAGAGAAGTCAGAACCCTTATACATTGTTGTTGATAATGCAAAATCAAGTTACTTCTTGGAAAAGAATGGGACAAGTTTTTAAATGTATGATATAGGAATTCTACTTCTATGCATGCACATCGTGAAATGAAATCTAGCCACCCAAAGCTTTCGAAAAAATGTTTATCTTGTGTGGTAGACCTTAAATCCAATCAGAGAGTGGTTGGTTACTCCCATAACATTTATGTCACTATTGTACTAGTGGTCATATTTTTCTAGGCCAGACATTACTGTAGCTCACAGGGTTCATAGCTGGATAAGATTGTTAATTACTTTTTTCCCTCAATAGCAGGCATAGCACTTTCCAGAACCATGAAAGCTAGCAGTAGGAACAAGATTTCAGGTCTGTACCTGCTTGATTTATCCATGTCCATTAATTAAGCCAATAACTTATGGCTAGATAGGCTATAGGCCATGGCAGTAGAGGAGAACTTACTACTACTCTTCTGTGAAGTGGACATAGTATTAAACTGCCCTCTTAGTACTCATCTTTACAGCCACTGATTTAGTGCATTTCTTAACCCTCATCAGGAACTTATTTGGTGATTAATACAGAGACCCACAATTGTCAATATACAGAGAATAAGAGGCTGTAGAATGTTCAGCACTAAGTAGGACATGTGTATCATACCACCTTCTTCAAAGACTCAGGGATCATTGTGGAAGAAGGAGCAGAAAGATCATAAGAGCCAGAGGTAATGGTTAACTACAGTGAAACAGTTTTCACTGTGACAGATCTAATAAACATATGAACTCATAGTGACTGTGACTGCACACACAAGACCTACACAAGATCAAACCAGTATGAATGGAGGAGGGGTTCACAAAGTCCTACCCCCTAGCTGAGAAGCTATTGGCAATTGATAGCTGCAGGAGAGGGAGAGTCAGTTTTCTCCAGGGATGTGGTACCTGAGAAGCTCTCCATGCTCCAGTAGGTAGCCCCACCCCCATGCACATACTGCAGCACTAAGTGGACTCAGTGCCTTTAAGAAAGAAAAAGAGTATGTGAAACTAAGAGAGAAAAGTGTGTATGTGTGTGTGTGTGTGTGTGGGTAATTGGAGGGAAGGGAGAAGGGAGTAGATTTAATCAAATACATTAGATGCATGTATGAAATTCTTAAAAAATAAAAACTGCAAATGTTTACAATAGCATTTTCTTAAAAGCTAAAAAATATTTTTAAAATACTTTATTTATTATTTTTATTTTATGTGTATGAGTGTTATGCCTGCATGTAGGTAAGTGCACCTGTGTTGTGCAATGCCCACGGAGGACAGAAGAGGCTGTCGGATCCTCTGGAACTAAAAAATATTTTTTAAAAACCTCTGAAATGCCCATCAACTGAAGGATGGATAAATGATGCCCATGTGTGGGGTCTCTCCCTTCCCTCATGGGTCGTTGGCCACTGGTCCACAAGGACAAAGGGAGCAGAAGCGACAAACGGGGTCAGGACGGCCAATGAGCACTGATGGAAAAAAGCCCTTCTGGGAGGCAGGTTCAGTGATACAAACAGCTCCAGACTCAGTGAAACAGCTCTGTTTATTCAGTGGGGGTTAGAAGAAATATAGTGTGGAGACAGCGGCCAATGCTTCAGCTGATAGGTGCTCATAGTATGCTTTATTTACATGTGGCAGGAGATCCTATCATCCAACTATGGAAAAATGCCTAATTATCATATAAAAAAAACCCTAGGGGTAGTTTTTACTCCAGGTAACTATGCCAAAGGTCATGTTCCAGATAAGGTCAGGCATCCATGCTCGGCAGAGCTTTCCAGGTAAGTCAGGTAGAGAGCAGGAGGCCCCCTCTGAAAAGGGGAGTCCTTCTGTATAGCACCGAGCACCTTAGAGCTATCTGGACATGGAGGACTACAACCCTAGCAGAGGGTCCCCCAACACCCATGCAATGAAATATGCCAATAAAAGGAGTGGCTTTATGATATATGCTACAACATGCAACACAGAGAAACCTTACAAGCAGAATGAGATGCTAAAGAAAGCACAAAGGATCGATCACACACTGTGTGGACACATATGTACTAACTCTTAATAGTACATGGGGGAATTGCAAGGTATGAGAGTTCTCCCTGAAGGAAGCTGTTGAGGAAAAGCTCATCTCCGTATGCTTTTTCATTGACTTTATCACTGATCTGACTTTCAGAAGTGCAAAAGGTTATATCTTAAAGTGATTTTAAGAACCGGTTGGAATCTTAAAGGGACAAACTTTGAAGAATTATATATGAAACCCACACCCTTCAGACTTCAGGTTTGACCATGCATAGAAAAGCACTGAATCAGAGTGAGATGGCACAAATTGTCTTTTATTGCTCTCTGCTTTTGAGGCCATGGAACAAATTCTGTAGCAAATATGATAGTTAGGTACTCCTGGTAATGGGCAAAGCAGGTACTGTGCAGACTTGGAACTCAAAAGGAAAGGAAAACAAACAGAGAGGAAAAAAATCATTTCTGAGTGCAAGCAGCCTTTGAATCTAATCTTTTTGTTCTGCCTGATTCAGAGGCTGGTGGTGACTTTCTGCCGACCTGTTTGTCTGTTGTTAGGAGATAAAGAATCAAAGCTCTGCCCACGGCCATGCTTCTTAAAACTGTGCCTTACTGAAGGTTTTTGTGTGTCCACTGCCTCTATAGTATGTTTGGGGTGGAAATTGTTAAAAAGAAAATAAAACAGACTCTCTAAGCTGAGACAGCATTGGAAACTGTCCAGACACCCTGCGGAGCACACACAAAAGAGATGTTTAAAGCAAGGTTCATTTTGAAAGGAAAACCTTGAGGGAGCACGTTTTGAAAATTCTTTTAAAAGTCTTTGTTTGCTGCATGAGAGCAAAATGACTGGGGGAAGACAAAGTTAGAGGCAGCCCAAGTCTAAACTTTAAGGTACTTATTTCCTGTCCTTCTTTACTGACTTCCTTTTTGCATCAGCCACCATTCACTACTTCAGTAATTGAGGGAGGAAAAAACTTGTAAGAAAAGAGCATAAAGTCCCTCTCAGTGAAATGGACTTACGTAGCTTCCAGATGGGTGCCATCAGTCATAAACCTGTTCTAATATGGAAGTCTTATTTATGCTTATGGCTATAGGTAATGAGTCAGGATTGCTGATGTTTGGTCCTCTCGCCTGTACTCTTTATTTGGTTCAAGTATATATTTGAAGAGCTAAATTACCCCCCCGCCCCCAATTCAGACTCTTCAGAGCCAGAGCGAAAACGTTTATCTACGCTGTGCGTTTATTGCTGTGTTGTTTCATTAATTGGTGCAAGCTTTTCTGCATGTTAATCGATAAGTACATGAAGATATTGATGCTAACCACTGTTTGGTTGAAAAATCAAACACCAAAATTCTTCTATATGAGAACTCTTGGAATATGTATTTATAGTTGTTAAATTGTACCCTAAATGGGGTGACCTCTTCTAATAGTCACACTTTACTATAATGCATCTCATGGTATTAATGTGTTTGCAAAAGGAATAAACACCAGTGCTGGGGGAAAGCCATGTAGTCTATATAAGTATTTTTTGTGTATATTAAAACAGTTGTCCACAGGTTGCACTCTTAGACTGTGGGGGCAGGCAGTAGGGGTGATCTCACTGTGTCTCAGCATGAACTGACAGAGGGAAAATTGCTCCCCATAGTCATGTATCACCCCACGTTAGGCCTCTGGATTGCCTCCACTTGTTGATTAGGAATTGGTTCTGGAACAGGAGCTAGAGAACTTGGGTTCTAGATTTCAGTACTTTGATCTTGGACAAGACTCTTCATCTCTTTTTGAACCTCAGTTTCCACTCCTGAATTAAAAGATTGGATCACATGAATGCCTGCATCCTTGCTAGCAATTAAATTCTAATGTCCTGTGATTTATGTGCTGCAGTCTGAAGACCAGGCAGAACTGGTCTAATCACATAAATTAAAATGTAAAATAGCCCTGGATCTAATCCCAAGGGGGCCTCTCTAAACACTTGTACACACAAGCACCTCTAAATGGGCTCAGTGCACACACACACACACACATGTGTATACATACATATATACGTATATATACGTTTATATATATAAATGTCTATAGGTATACACTGCAATAATAAAGAAGAGGACAAGAAGTTGTGAGGGAGGGGCTTTGGAGGAGTTGGAGGAGGACTGGGAGGGATGGAAATTATGCAAACACACTACTCATGTATGAAATTCTCAGAGCGCAGGCATTATTATCTTTATTTTTCCTAATAAAAATTTTAGTGTACATACACATTATACAGATATATAGACACATACGAACACACTTTAAGTTGCTATTCTTGTTATTAGTAGTAACAGTAGTCAGTGAACTGAACCTGGCAGGCAAATTTTCATTCCATTAACACAATTGTCTGTGGTGCCTTATAAATCTCACCAGCATGCAATCTAAGTAGCCCACCAAGGCTAGCTACAATGAATCTCTTTCTCAATTAACAAGTAGTTATTGTGCATCCAGTATGTACTCACACTGTTGTAGGAACTCTGGTAATTGAGGGAATCTAAAACTTAGTTCAATAAAGAACAAACCAGTGCCGTGTGTTAGTCAGCTATTTGTCATTGTGAACAAATACCTGAGAACAGTAACTCAAATGGAAGAAAGATTTCTTTTGTCTCCCAGTTTTAGAAGTTTCCATCCATGGTCAGCTGGCTCTGCTGCTTTCAGGCCTATGGTAAGGCAGAATATCATGGTGGATGGAAGAAGAGAGGAGAAAGAACAGGAGACAAGATCCTATCTCCAGGACAACCCCAGAACATACTCTCATGGACTTGGGCTCAAGAGAATCCCAAAGGACACAGGTTCTAAGCCCTTTCCTGGGCTTCACTGGTTCCTGCATATTCACATGTTAGAGGCCTGTCCTAGCTCCAGGCCAGTTCCTGTGAACCTTGAATTTAGGCCAGTCCTTACAGATACAGATCCTGGTTCCATTCCAGCAGACTCAATCAACAGGTCCAACCCAGTGGATCTGGGCTGCAAGTCTGTCCAATGTTCTTCCTTCCACAATTAGAGAGCATTGACCTTAGCAAGATGGTTGACTGGAGGTACCTGGCAAGCATCCTTCCACAACAAAGGAACAGAAGAAAAGACTGCTATTTCTCTAGAATATGCAGAGAGGACCTTACAGAGATGTATTTGAAGATACACAATGGCCTTATACAGATGGCTATCTGTTGTCCTACTCAGCCTTATACCAAGAAGGATTTTTTTTTCTTGGCAGGGAACCGGTAAGCAGGGCATCCCAGTACATGCATATTCACACTGGTGACAGTTGACACATTTATTGTTAGGGAACACTGTGGCCCTCACAGATCCTGAGCCTTGTTTTGGGAGCTGCAGGGATACAATATTCCATTGTACTGGAGAAAAAGCCAAACATAGCTCTTGCTGCATGAGCTCTCTTGAGGTTCTACCCATCCAGAGACTGGTGATGCAGTTAGGAAGCTGCCTCAAATGGCTCTAATAACTCAGCCCTGTGGATCAGTCAGGTGGTCCTACCCATTCTCTGGCAGGACTAGGAAGCACCTGCAACTCATCTTAAGTGACTCAGCCCTTCGAGGCTCCCAGTAAACATCTGGGCGTCCACAGACACTTTCCTCCTACATCAGTTGTCAGATTGGCCCTATCTACACATTCCTCACTCCACTAAGCAGCCAGGTAGCTCTACCTACCATATAGACAATGAATTGCAAATAGTTATGAATATGGTAGTTACTACTCTAACTATATAAACCAATACTTTAAATGTGAATGGCTCAATTAAAGGAGTTTATGAGTAGATTAAAAGCAACACACATACACACATGTACAAGTCAAACAAATAACAAAAACCAAAACAATAACAAAAACAACATCAAACTATGTGTTTTCTATAAGAAATCTACTTTAAATATAAAGATTTCTATGGTATTTAGAATAAAATCCATGTGACTTATTAAAAACTACAGGGCCCTATAATTTGGTACCTGTTACCCCTTAGCTCCCATTTCTTACTACTTTCTTTTTCCCCCTTAAGCAACATTTTATTGAATTCTTATTTCTTTAATTTTTTAAAAATATTTTTTGAGAATTTCACACATCATTTCTACCTCTCTGACTTCCCCCTCCTCCTCTTCCCATGTTCCCCTACTCCCTCTTAATTTCTTGTCTACTTTGATTATTATTGTTACATATACATACATACATTTATAAATATACACATATATGCACTGAGTCCATTTAGTGGTACTCCTATAGACATGTTTTAGGACTGACCACTTAGAATTAGATAACGTGTCAGGA
This sequence comes from Nannospalax galili, assembly GCF_000622305.1. Taxonomy (NCBI): domain Eukaryota; kingdom Metazoa; phylum Chordata; class Mammalia; order Rodentia; family Spalacidae; genus Nannospalax; species Nannospalax galili. Next base: position 8,418,547 of record NW_008360322.1, on the reverse strand, counting down.
GTTTGTCCCTGGAGAAAAGTAATTCTCCCTCCCTCAGCAACCACTGATTGTCTGTAGCTCTTGATCTAGAGGTGGGACCCTGTGTCATTTTCCCTAGCTACATTGGTATGTCAACTGTTTTTATCTTTATGCAGGTCTTGTTAGGCAACCATACTGTGGAACTTTCTTTGGCACAGCTTCTTTATGTGACATCCTGTTCTTCTGGCTCTTACACTCTTCTGCTCCTTCTTTCTCTATGTTCCCTGAGCGTTATGGGTAGAGGTTGCACTGCAGATGTATCAATTTGGGCTGGACACCACACAGTCACTTACTATATGGATTTTGATCTGTTGTCAAACTTTATAATAGTCTCTATCTGTTGTAAAAAAGAAGCTTCTTTGATGATCAGTGAGAGCTACACTTGTCTGTATATATAAGGTTACACATTCAGAATATAGTAAGAAATTATATTGGTCTAGAAACGTGGCTGTAGTAAGTTCTCTAGGGTCTGTAACCTCTCTGATCATGTATACTTGGCTATTTTACAGTATCATGCAGGGATTCCCATCCTTCGATAGGGCCTTAAGTTCAATTACACAGCTGTTGATTACCCCCATGATAGAATCTCCCCTATTGTACCAATAGAGATATTTTGTTGGGCAAGTTGTTGTGGTTTGTTAGGCTTTACAGCTGGGTAGGACCACCGATTGGCTTTCTCCCTTAGCAGCTTGCTTAGCACCTTCTGAAACTATAAGAGCTAGTCTTCAGAGAAGAGGCTTCCAGGTCAGCTCCAACTCAATTACTCCAAATCCTGTGTTCAAAGTATGTTGTGCCTTCAGCAGTAGGGTCTTACCTTCAAGTTCTGGGAGACAATCTAGGGCTCTGTCAATAGCCTATGTTATTTTGGGAGTCTCTTGGACTAACCCTGACCTACAACTCAAAGGGAACTTTCCCTTTCCCAGCACTGTGATTTTCTTTTCTTATTACTTCTTTCTTTGACTGTTCTCAAAGTTGAATGCCCCAAATATACTTCATCTCATGACCTCCCTGTGTGCTATTCCCTTCACTTGAAATGCTGTTTCCTCAGAGTCCTCCAGGTTTGCTCACAATTTCTTTTCAGTTCATTATTCAGTTGTTACTTTAAAAGTAGCAACTGAATAATGAGCTGAAAGCAAGGGCTTTCATGATCCCTTATTTGAAATCTTAACTGCCACCCTCCTCTCATGGCTTTTACGTTTTATTTCTTTATAGATACAAACCACCTGGAATTTATATATAGATATGTATATA
>NW_008360322.1:8350783-8417235 GCF_000622305.1 Nannospalax galili | reverse complement strand
AAAAAGAAGATGATGAGCCTCCCTCCCCCCTGCAGCTATCAACTACTCCTCAGTAAGGCACAGGGCCTAGAAAGCCCCTTTCCTATCTATGCCAGAATTTTTTAATGTTTTATTTATTGTTTTTTTATTTTTTTATGTGTATGAGTGTATTGCCTGCATGTGTACAAGTGTACCCATGTTGTGCAATGTCCATAGAGGTCAGAAGAGGGCGTCAAATGCCCTGGAGCTGGAGTTGTGGATGGTTGTTAGCCACCATGTGGGTGCTGGGAATTGAACCCAGGTCCTCCCAGTGCTCTTAACTGCTGAGTCATCTCTCCAACTCCAGATTCCTTTTTCTTAAGCTGTATAGGCCTCAGATGGGCTCAATCAAACAGGCTATGAGACATACTTGATCTTTTTCTGTGTTTCTTCAGTGGTGCTCTAGAGCCAGTTTGTAGTGGACAGAGTTCTGTACATTGTCCTAGAAAGCATGTAAGCTAATTGTGAAGCTGCTTGAAACTGGTCATGGAGGGACTATAACAGAAAATGGCAGACACTACAAATCAGTCCTCTCTGCCTTCCCATGCCCCTCCTCACTCCCAGGCTTGGAGAGCTCCTCCTCTGCTACTGATGCCATGAGGAAGAGGTAGGAGGGGATGTCACCTTCCCTCTATAGAAACTTCAGTTTTGACTAGGCAATGGAACTTAAAATGTCTATGTAACACAAATGTTCAGTCCATGGGTTCCATTCAGATTTATTAGTTGATGCAGAGATGTATTAGATTTTTGTTGTTGCTATAGCAAATTATTATGACAACACAATATAATTGATTCTTTTAAAGCTATAAAGTTTAGAAGTCTTCAGGGGAGAATCTGCTTCCTTGCTTTAAAAGCAAATGTCATTTAGAGACCATTCTCAGTCCTTGGCTCATGTCTCCTTCCTTGTATCACTCTGTTCTCTTCCTCCAGACATCACATTTCCTATTTCTAACTGTGATCCTCCTGCCTCCCACTTACAAGTGCTCCATGAATATACTGGGCTTACCCGTGTATCCAAGATAACACTCTTATTTCAAGATTCTTAATGAATCACATTTGTATAATTCCTCTACCAGGAAAAGTAAAATATTCAATGTTTTGGGTATTAGGACATGATATGTTTAGGTTCACTATTTACTGTAGCACAAGTGACATTTAACCGTGATTGAATGTTGAAGTCATCTGGGGAGATAGAAAGAAATTCTGATATCCAGGCATATCAGAAGAATTAAGAATTAATTCCAGAAAAATTAAGTCAAAGTCTCTTCACTACAGCCTAGGCAGTCTCTTCCAGAAGCTCTTGAGGGTAGAAAATAGTACATTAGCAGTTCTAGGATGGGATCCAAGTATATATGCTTACAAAGATCTACAAAGTTGAAATCCAAGAGGACCTTTGATTTAGCACTCCTGTTTTTAAACTAGGAGAATTTATTTTGTGTATTTTCCTCGACATGGAAACACTGTGAGATCTTGAGTTCATGGCCATTGTTTGTTTTTGACTCTTCAGGACAATGTGTTTAAAACACACACTTAAAAAATACACTTCCTAGCTGGGTGCGGTGGCACACGCCTTTAATCCCAGCACTCGGGAGGCAGAGACAGGTGGATCTCTGTGAGTTCAAGGCCAGCCTGTTCTGTATAGTGAGTTCCAGGACAGCCGGGGCTACAGGGAAACCCTGTCTCAAAAAAAACCAAAAAAAAAAAAAAAAATACACTTCCTAATGTAGTTGTTTTCCATGCTGCTTACTAGAAGATGGCTTCAATCTTTACATTATTGATTTTCCTGGATCCTTGCAATCTTAGGGTCATCAAGTAGAAGCCAGAAGAAGGGCTTAGTCATTTCAGCAGGAGGGAGTCCATGTTTCCACTCACCCACTTTCCTAAAGGTTGACCCAATTCCCTCATCTGGTTCCTTCTTCTATCTTCCATCTCACTCTGTTTCTTCCTAGCACAGCCAATGGAACATGCAGTGTATTGCATTCTGAACAAGGCCATTCCATAGCTCCCAGAAAAGTAGGTGTTTTAAGATTAAGAAGACAGCTCCCATCCATAAGTGATGGTGTGAGTTAGTCTATGTCAAGAGTTCACTTTTTATGAGCATCTACCTTTTTGTATAGCATTCTTTCAGTCTTATGGGTGTATAACTGACAAAATTATACATCTAAAGTGTAGAGTGAGATGACTTGATGGCATATTTATATATTACAAGATGATTACTATAATCAAATTAGTCAACATATCCATCATCCTACCTAGTTATTTTTTAGGGAATATGGTAAGAACACTCCCCTAAAAAGTGTCTAGGACATATACTCTTCTAGAAGACTTCAGATGCATGTTTGTCAACCATAGTCACCATGCTGGTGTTTGACCTGTGAGTGCTCCATTCCTCTTATACCTATAAATTTGGACCTTTTGACTAACCTCTTCCATGTTCCTTATCTCTCAAACTCCAGCAATTACCATTTCTACTCTTTGTTTCTATGATTCAGTTTTTAAGGATTCCACATGTTAAATGAGATCGTACATTATTTGTCTGTGTCTGGCCTATTTCACTTAATGCTGTCCAAGTTTATTTATGTCATCTTGAATGGCAGGAATTCCTTCCTTCCTTCCTTCCTTTCTTTCTTTGTTTTTCGTTTTGTTGTTTTCTGTTTTATTTTGTTGAGACAGGGTCACACTGTAGCCTCAGTCGACTTGGAACTCGCAGGTAGACCAGGCTTGCCTCAAACTCACAGAGATCTGCCTGCCACTGCTTCCCAAATGCTTCAATTAAAGGCATAGATCACCATACCTGATTTTTCATTCTTCTTGAATAATTAGCTCTACCATGTTTTGTTTGTCCACCCATCATCCATGAAGGGATAATCACACAGTTTCCACATTGTCTATTATGCTGCAGTGAACATAGGAATGCAGATATATCTGAGATACTGATATTGTTTCCTGTGGATATGTATTTACCAGGTGGGAGTGTAGGAAGGATCATGTGTTAGCTCTGCTTTGAACTTCCTGAGGAGTTTCTGTGCTCTTTTCCATAATGACTATTCCAATTCACATTCCTATCAATGTTCCCAACAACTACTTTACAAAAATATATAGGAGCTACCAAGACAGAGAGGTATACATTATGAGATTTTAAAGAAAGCTTTTCTACTTTGAGTGGCAGACAGTCTACATATACAGAAGGGAAGGGCAATGCTGACAAGATCAGCTAATCACTGCTTTCCATTCAGACACAATTTTCTAGCCACAGTGACTACCTTCTTGTTTGTGAATGTTTCAGGTGAGACCCTCCTTTGTCTAAGATGATGCCTTTTTTTTTTGTAGAGAAGACAATATGCTCCTCTTTGTGCTGTTTCCTTCATTTGTCTGCTTAGCTAACTCCCTCAACGTGTGTAAGGCCACCCCACCAAACTTCTGCTCCCACAACTTTCTAGTCACACTGCTTTTATGTCTGCCTGACAGAACATAAGCCCTTCCAGTCAGGGACCTTTGTTCACAGATAGACCATAAGCCCTCAGAACCAGAACAGTTCCTGCCACTTAGTTTGTACAAAATAAATATTTTTGAATTGATGAAATGGGGAAAAGATTCCAATAGAAAGCAGAAAAACAAGAGAATCAGAGAGATTAAGGCTAGAGAAAGAGACTAGGGACCCAGGGCAGAAAGTGTGGAATGGAGAAAATTGGGTGCAGTGTCTGGGACCTGTGAAAACTTATATCCATGCCAGTGAGAGAGGAGTTATAAAGAAGTCAGCATTGAGGAAGGAGGTTGAGATGTCAATGCAGTTTTGATTAAAGTTAAAAGGGGGGAATTATGGTTCAATAGAAGAGACTTATTATTCTGGAGGAATCCAGAAAAAGGCTAAAGACAGTAATTTAACTTGAGCATTGGAGGTAGAAGTGTGTAGGTACTAATCATTTATAAGCTAAAAGTTCAGGGCTTTGGAAGCATGCTGGAGAAGACAAAAGGGCATTTAAGGAGAGTGCTGACAAGCAGTGCCTGGAAAGAATTGTGCTTAACATATTTATACCTGAACTGTCACCAAAAATGGTAACGGTGCGATTGAGTGCTTTAATTAAATCTCAGCTGTGCTGACCATACAATGTGAAAGCGTAAGTGTTATGATACTTCAGTGGAATATGATTTGTGTCTGAAATTTCCTCACTCGTTGGCTGTTCATCTGGCTTGTGTATGCTGTGCTGCTCTGAACAGCTAGAGGTTGTGCTGGGGAATGGCAGGAGAAGCAGTCTAGAGGGAATACAGGAAATACCTTCAGAAATGGGAGAGAGAAGAGCAGGTCAAAATCAAGAACTTGATGCAGATACAACCCCTCCCCCGATCTCTCTCTCTCTCTCTCTCTCTCTCTCTGTCTCTCTTCTTTCCTCTCTCTCTGTCTCTCTCTCTGTCTCTCTCTCTCTTTCTCTCTCTCATCAGGACCCGTAAGGATGAATTTTAGATTATTCTTGTTTTCTTTGTGGAATTTAGCAGAATTGTCATCACTTGAAACTGACATTAATATTTGGAGATAGCTGGTAATATCCTTTGCAAGAGTCCAAGGAGAGTGGGATTTGGAAGGTAATTATTATAGTTTTCCAGCCTATAATCACTCTCCGCTGGAAAAGACCTGTAGACTGACCCTGAGCTATTATAGAATATTACCTGACTGAACATGGAAACCTGCTTGCATCTCACCAGAAGGGGTTCTATAAAACCTATTCACCATGACTGGGTCCTCTGGAAATGTGAGCTGCTGTCACCTTTTATTTTGTTGCCTGGGCGCTTCAAGATATTCCTGGCAAGTGAAATTACTTTCACTTGTGCCCAGACTCAGGCATCTGGGAAGGGCAGTTGGGAAGTGGATAGAAAGATCCAGGTGAAGCAAAATCAACTTGTAGCTAAAGCTTCTTCCTGTAGCTTATTCGATAGCTAATTCCTTCTGAAATTGTCTTTAAAAATAAGCAAATGGCAGCTAACACTATTGTGCAAAGCTTTGAAGTCAGAACGCTCTTTTCTTCTTGTCCCTGAATCTCACTGATGAGCTTTGATCACTAGCATCATCCCAATCTTGTTTGGCTTTGATTGCTGACATAATGGAAATGTTGTTATTTTCTGTCAACTCTACAAGTAGGTCTCAAATAACCCAATTAGCACTGAGGTTAATTAATAGGGAGGAATTGGCCTCCTGAAAGGACAGATATGTACACAGTGTCATTATATATTGAAGAGTGGAAACTAAAAAAGGGAAATATAGGCCATAGAGAGACTGTGTTGCTGGTTTTTCATTAGATTAATAAGATTTAACTGTACATGCATGCTTATTGAGAAATGGCATAGTTACCCTGACATATTTCATTATGGAGAACATTCTAGAAGGGGAGATGACTAAGTGGATAAGAATGCTTGCTCTGCAAGCATGAGGACTTGAATTCAAATCACCAGAACCTACACAAAATGCTGACACAGCTGCATGTGCCTATATTCCCAGCACTGGGGAGCAGAGACAAATTCTTAGGGTTCACTGGTCAGCCAACATAGCCAAGTCAATGGGCTTCCTGTTCAATGAGAGACCCTGTTTCAAGGCAGTGACACAGAGAACAACAAAGAAAGATACCTGACATCCTGCTTTGGCCTCCAAGTGCATGTGCACAGGTGTGAGCACCTGTACACTGTGCGCATGCACCACATACATAAACCCCACCCCCCAGAACACTAGAAACAGTCTAAATTCTTTTCAATATCAATATATTAGACAAGCTTTTTCCTTTGTTTAAGTTATTTACTTTGCTTTCAGGAGCTAGAATGTTAAATGTTAGATGATAGATATCATATATTCCCTGACCCAAAGTCATATGCTAGGAATAAAATGAACCCAGTTAGAGGATATGAGCAAGTTGAACACTAAGCACATTAACTCCATAAGTAGGCACTGTACTAGAAAACAGCAAGAGAAGTATTTACTTTGTTGAAACAAAAATAGAATTTATAAGGTTACTCATTTCATAACAGTTTCCAAGTGATCACTCAGTATAGTTTTTAGCTCTCTAAATAAAGACAATGACAGAAAAATGATGCAATTTTCTGGATACCATTGTGAGAACACAGTTCTGTGTGCACAGGGACTAGCCCGTGATTTCAACCTCAGTCTGAACCAGAGCGAAGTTTCTGCTGCCCTTTGTGCAGCCAGGCTTCAAATTTGAACAATTTTAATGTAATCTTGCAGGCAGTTTCAATACTCTTCATTATTTCTGTAAGTGTAGTACACTAGTGAGTACCTGGGCAGTGTGCTAAAAAACAAACGTGTACAAAATCAAACCAAACCAAACCAAACCAAACCAAACCAAACCAAACCAAACCATGATGGAAGGAATGAAAGATCAAAGGCTGAAAGAAAGATGCCCTGTGTTTGAGGTGACAAACAATTGACAGATTTTGATTGTAAGATGTTTTTGGAAAGTGGAATTATGGGAATTTTTATAGAGAATGTTGCCTGTTGGAGAATTTTATTTTCAGCAGACTTAAAGGGTCAAATGAAAATGATGGCTATGACTATGGTCCCAGAATGTCTCAGGGGAAGACTGGCCCGGAGACGGCAAGAGCAAGAAGAGGAAGCTGTGGCAAGACTCTGGGAGCCAAAAAACCAAATTTGATTTCTCTGTTTTGTCCAATTTCTGGGTGAAACTTCCTTTTGTGAGGGGGAAATGAAAACACAGCTCTTTGTGCCAGACTGAACATTTGACCAGACTACAAACCCCGCTGCTAGCAATCTCAGATCTTGATGGCACCATGTGCTGGGACAGCTGGCTGCCCAGTACTTCAGCACAATGCTTAGAATTGTGAAGTTAAAATCATCAACCTTTGCAAGAGCAATTTGGAGATGGCAAGAAATAGTACCTGCTGGTGCTTTACCATGTGCTTAGCTGCAAGCTACTCTCAAGGCAGTTTGAGTGGCTTTCTACTGCCTCCGATGGCGATTATGAAGAAATGCAGAACTCTCTCTAATATTTTTTATTTTTATTTTATTTATATATTTTTTAGTTCGGGACATTTATTGGGGCCAATTGCCTATTTATTTACATTGAATTAAAATATCCCTGGGTCTTAAAAACGAGTAGGAGACAGGTGTTACTAAGGGAGAAATTGATAAAAATGGGGTTATTTAAATGGGAGGGTTATACCAGGAATCTTGTAGCTAGAAGGAAAGAAGGAGCTCAAGAGAGGTGGGACCACAGGAGACTAATACTATTAAGGGAGAAATGGGGAAACCATGGTGGAAGGGTTAGAAAGTGAGAGAGGAGAGATAAACAATGCCTAGCTAGTTTTAAGAAACCAGAGGGAATCATATTAGTCCAACAACCTAATGACAAATTATGCATACATTATCTCTCCATGGGTCCATGTGTATAGCTAAAGCCTACATAACAAGAAACAGTGCCAGACAGGAGAAACCTTCCTTTGAGTTGTGGGCCAGGGTGATCCAAGAGACTCCCCAAGTTACTCAGGCCATTTCCACAGCCCTTGATGGCCTCCCATATCTTGAAGGTAAGACCCTACTGTTCAAGACAGAACATACTTCAGACACAGGATTTGTAGCAATAGGACTGCAACTGAACCACATCAATGGCCAACACAGCATACAATATTGGTGCAGTAGTGGCACTTTTATCTTGGGAGCAATCAACAGCTACCTAATTGGACTAAAAGCCCACTCAATGGGAGAAAACTCAAGTGTGGTACTGTAAACAACCAAATACACATGGCTGGAGAGATCATAGATCTTAGAGAAAACTCCAAGACTGTCATATCCCTAGATTAATGTGATTTTTTTTTTACTATGTACAAAATATGTATCCTTATATTTTCAGACAAATAACCCAGTCACCACTCATCATAGAAGCTCATTTTGCACCAGTCGGAGACTATTACCAAGTACCACAACTGGTCACACATGGACATTGTCTTTGAATTGCCCGGCCTAAGTGACACATCTACAATGCAACCTCTGTACCTAAGGCTCGTGGAACACAGACCAGGGGTAAAGAGGAGGACATGAATGAATTTCTCAGGTGTCATTAATGAAGCTCTGTCATGCAACAGAGGGCTGGTAACACAAAAGGTCACAAATGGCCAAAGTGCAGAGATCAAGAGTCTGCTGACTGCTAGTCCTTGGACAGGACTCCTTTATTGAACTTCACGCACTCAGGTTGCTGGTGGGGACAGGGGTATAACGATGATTAAGATTGATTGAGATTTTCTGTATGGAATACACAAAAATTCAATAAAAACAAACTTAAATTCAGAAAAAAAATTTAAGAAATCATTGATTTTTAGGGTTGGAAAGAGATGATGAGGGACAACATTTGTCATTTTTATTTACTGGAAGGTTCTTAAGATACGTTATAAAGGTCACTGCTCCAAAACTGGAAATGAAGTGGGACTAGAAATAAAGACTCTAGCAACTGTGAGAACTGAATTGCTCTAACGTCTATATTTCCTATTTGTTTTTCTATTGCTTAGAATAATAGTGAACAGAATCTTGTCATCTGTGATTTCTGGAAGTAATACCCTTTGCGGGGTGTGGGCTCTTCAGATGCAAACCTGGAAGCATAAAGCAGTATTTTGAAGCATGGCTCCCCGGCAGGCCTCAGCTGGACTGGGCACCACTGGGAAAGAAGGTTACTGCTTTCCCTTCATTGCTGGAACGTAGGAAGCAGCTGTCTGTGACCAACCCTGTGCTGGTGGCTGAGGTTACCTACTCCCTTAAAATGGCATGTGTGATTTCCTAGAGAAACTGGAAAGCAGTTTATTATCACTAAAAAGGGAATTTTCAGTAGCTTAAAAAAAGCCAGAAAGCTGGAATATAGTCTTCATTTAGAATTTATGGGATTCCCAGGATGCCTTGACAAATAAAAAAAAAAGCCCATGGATTCTTGAACTGCTTTTATGAAATGTCCCACTGAACTTGTGTAATGTCTTAATCAGACACTGACACTGAGCATCATATAGTTATAGATATACGGAAGAAGGGATGCTGGACCATTTAAAAATCTTCCTCAGAAACTGAATTTTGTTTGATAATTATCCTGAAAAAAAAAAACACTCCAGGGTCATTTAAATCTAAAGATCTTCCATCATCTCTGGGAAGCAAGACAGTAAAGACATTGTAGACTTTCTCCTGCCCAGAGGAGAGAGATGCAGCTGGACGCTCTACCAAGCGCAACTTGTGCCTTTTTCTGCTCTAGTTAGAGAAGAACTAGAACATGACTATGTCACCTTTGGGAGAGGGAATCACTTTTTTTCTCATTAAACATTTTAAATAGATTGTAGTTTTCAGAGAAGTCTTAGCTTTACAATAAAACAGAGAGGAAGACACAGAGTTCCCATATACCTCCTGACCCCAAAGATGCCTAGACCCTTATCAATACTCTTCACCATAGAGGTACATTAGTTACAATGGATGCTCCTTCATTGACACATTCTTATCCAGAGTCCTTGGTTTGCATTAGAGCTAACTCCTGGTGTCTGTGCTGGGCTTGGACAAATGTTAAGTGGCGTATCCATCATTATATGACCATCAGGAGTGATTTCATTTACTCAAAATTCTTTATGTTCTGTCTGCCCATCTGTCACTCCCTCAACCCTGACAATCACTGAGCTGTTTTACCGACTCCATATTTCTTCTTTTTCAGAATGCTATATAATTACACTCTACAATGCATCCTTTTTCATGTTGGTTTATTGCAGTTAAAATGTACTATTCCCCCATGCTTTTTAATAATTTGTAGCTCATTACATTTTTCTTCATCATCTCTCTTTCCTTTTCTGTTTTCTTTCTTTTAAAAAGGTCTTGCTATAGATTGACTGTGTTGCTAAGGTTAGCCTTGAAACCATGACTGTCCTGTCCTGCCTTGGCCTCCAAACAGCTGGGATTATGTTTGTGAAATCACATCTGGACTCAATAGCTCATTTTCCAGTGCTGAATAATATTATATTATGTATAGACTCCACTGTTTATCCATTCACTGGCTAAATGATACCTTATTTGCTTGTAAATTTTAGCAATAAATATATCTATGTATAGGTTTTTGTGTGGACATAAATTTCAATTCCTTGGGAAAACACCAAGGAGCACAACGGCTGGATCCTACGGTGATACTACGTTTAGTTCTATGAGAAATCATGTATCTCCTGGGGTGGCTGGACCTTTCCACCAGCAATGATGGAGCATCCCTGTGGCTCCTCAGATTTACTAGCTTTTGGTGCTGTTGGAGTTCTGGGTTTTGGTCATTCTAATAGGCATTTGGTGGTAATCTTATTATTTTAATTTTAAATTTCCTGAGGCTATATGGGGAGCATTTTTCTTGTGCTAATTTATCATTTTCTTTCTTTCTTTCTTTCTTTCTTTCTTTCTTTCTTTCTTTCTTTCTTTCTTTCTTTCTTTCTTATATATCTTCTTTGGTGAGATGTTTGGTAAGGGCTTTGGCCCAGTTTTATTTTACCTTATTATTTTTTCTTTTTTTTTGTTCTTTGGTAATTTAATACCTGTATACAATGAAATATGATCATATCACTCCCCATTTACCTCCACCAACTCTCTCCTATATCCACCTCCTAACTTCATTTCCCCTTCCTCCTCCTCCTCCCCCTCCTCCCCCCTCCTCCAAGTGTGCCACATCCACCTCTCCAAATGTACCATATCTTCTTGTTCTCTAGATATTATCCCTCACAAAGCAGAAGTTTTTAGGTGAGAAGGAATCCACCTCGTCAGTCGTTTCTGTCCTTCCATGTGTCCTTGCTGCCGTTGAGGCTCCCAGGCTCATCTAGATTCTCTCCAGTGTTATCTTAAGAAGTTCTCTAATTTCACATTTTATCTGTAGGTCTTAGATTATTTGTGGCTGTTTTTGTAAAGGTCTGTGTCTAGATTCATTTGTTTGAATGAGGAATGGATAATGTATCACAATTTGCTCCAAGTGCTTCCCATCCTCACACTAGATCCCCTGGAAATTTTACCTTCAGACTTGTCTCTAGTGATCCCCCTAATGCTGCCAATGATGACAGTTCAAGTTCACCTACCCTGGTACTGGTTCTCATGGAGGTTTCCGAGTCTCTTCCTTTGTTTTATGGTCTCTGCAATTTGAGGCAGTAGTTTGCTCTTTGGCCTCACTTCTCTGATGGATCTGTGAAGAATTTTTTACTTATAGCTCAACTTTTAATTTTTGTTGGGATGGAGTGGTGACCTCCAAGATTCTTCAAGTTTCTCTAGCCAGTGGAAGACTCTATAGATACAGAAGTCAAATTATTTTTTTCCTTTCCCCATAAATTTCTTGGCGTCTTGGTTATGGAAAAGTAAAGGCCCAAAGAGATCCCAGAATCAATGTTCAAAATGACCCTCCCTGTAGGAAACCAGGATGCCAGGTCCTAGGTTGAGGTGAGCCTAAAACTTTTAAGTCCAGGTTGCATTCTCTGCTAAAGGGAGGGGCACTGAAAACAGTGGCTCTAATAATCCCTGTCTTGCAGAACACTGCCAGACTGGCAGGAGGAAGCGTTCCGGTCATAAGTGTAGGCTCCCTGCTCTGTGAAAGTGTCTTGGTCAACAACCCTTAGCTCATCTCTCCTTGTCCTGAACAAATAACTCAGCAATCCCTGGCTACCAGGAGGGCTTCTGGTGCCATGGTCATGATTTGTGATGAAGGGGAACTTAGGGGGAAAAAAAAAACACTGTGGCCAATAAATTACTGGCATGGGTACTGGTAACCTTGAGTAAAAGTTTAAGCATTCTTCTGGCACCAACTAACAGACTAAATGTCCTGTTTCTTTGTACCCTAAATCTTTGTATGTGACTGTCATAGCCCATGTGACTGCTAGTTCCTTGGGATGTATAAAAACCATCTGTGTCAGTAGTTCCAACGCTACATCTCAGACATGTTCATTTTGGATTTTTTTTTAACATATGAGCAAAAATTTTATTTTCCTACAGAGAATTCTGCCTGAAAAGACCAGAAGAGGGCATCAGATTACCTGAAACTGGAGTTAGAGATGGTTGTTAGCCATCGTGTGGGTGACTGGGAACCAAATCTGGGTGCTCTGGAAGAGCAGCCAGTGCTCTTAACTGCTGAGCCATCTCTCCAGCTCCCTGCTATTGAGATAAAGTCTCACTGTGTAGGCCCAGCTGGCCTGTAGCTTGCTATGTAGACCATCCCAGGCTAGCCTTGATCTCATAGCAGTCCAGCTGCTTTTACCTTCTGAGTGCTGAGATTGAAGGCATGTGCCATACATGTTTGAAACTACTAAGATGAACAGAAAAGAGAGGCAAGGCACATTCTGAGATTATGGAGAGGCTGATTCTATAGTATCTGATAACAGATTATATGTGGGGAGTGAGAAATCAAGTACAGTTCTATGATTGATTCTCTGTATGGCTTGAGAAGATGCTAGTGTTGATTCCAAACAGAGAATACCAAAAGAAGCATGATTTAGGGAAAAGGGAGGCTGTGCTCAGCCTGCAGCATGCTGGATTTGATGTGATGGTGACATGTTCAAATGGAACTATCCAGAAAGCAAATCTTAGAACTTACCAGGGAAATCACAGGAGTGGCACCCACTGAAAAATACAGGACTAATGGAAAAGTGGGAACATTCAGCCTGGAAATTAATTATATACAAAAAAAGGCAGCATAGAATGCTCTTGTAAACAATTATCTTTATCACTTATTGACTGGACCATGGTGAGTGGCTTGGCCTTTCCACTTTCTGAATCTGTGAAACAAAGATGGTAAAACATTCTCTCTTATAGAGTATGATTATATGCATTCAGCGAGCTTATCACTGACAGTGTCTACAACAATGCAATACAAAAAATTTAATCCTCTTCAGACACTTAAAACATTGATGACTCAGTCTCTATCAGGGATTTTTGCCCTTCTTGACTTGACTCCATCATGGAGATTGGGTATCTGGCATATGAGGTAAGGACTCGACAGTTTTGAAAGCACAGAGAAGAGGATGGTCTGAATCCTTGCTTGTAAGGCTTGTCTGTTGGCTCTCTGGGTTCTGAAATTGTCTTGGTTTTCCCAATGTGCCTGTTTGATCCTCATGTCTATAGCTTGTGGGTTCATTTGGAATATGTCAGTCTGATCAAGTTCCAACTTGATCCCTGTGTCCTCTTGCTTACCACCTCAGGTTGGGTTGTTGCAATCTCCAGTCTGAGTAACTACTTTGTAGGACTGTTCCACTTGGTTAGAAAATCTCATCATGATGCCCTCCAGATAAACTCTAGAGATAGCCCACCTTTAACTCCTATTTTCCAAGTACACAGTACATGAGACTCTCCAGCAGAAATTCAGATGTGTTGCCTTCTTAAATGCATGGGGCTGTTATTCCCCACTTAATGATGGATGAGGCATAGGATCATGCTTTCTGCAAAGTAGTTTTAATTACAAACAGGAATATGGTCATAGCTCTCTGTTCTGAGTTTTCTAATGTAATTCTTCTTCATGACTTAAGTATGGTCAGGAATTCCTTTCTTTTTGGCTCCTTTCCTTCCTTCCCCACTCTGTTCTCCCAATTCAGTGGAAGCAAAGACTTTCACTTTCCCTTGTTATTTGATGGGGCAGTCTATATCCTATTTTCTTCTTTAACTGATCTTCTCTGTTCCCTTTGCACTGGCACAAATTGGGGGGGGGTGGAGATGAAAACACATAAGTTATTCCACTGACAAAGATGGAATTTGTGTTTCTCATAAAAAAGACTTGGCCATTTATATAAGCTACCATAACCTTTGAAGAAAAGAGAGAACCATATAAACAACTACAAAAACCTACATGGCAGAGTTTTCTCCAAGTCTAACAATTTTAATGCATTTTATACTTTGGCATATGTAAACAATTACACAATATCACCAATTTTAATTTAGCATATAAAATAAAACTAAATTGTTACATAAAATTGACTTCTTTGAAGCAATATGCTCAGCCCTAGGCCCTAAATGGGACAGTTATGTCACCTCTCCAAGTCTCAGGGAGCATCAGAAAGAATGTGAGATTTAGAGGATGGATAGGTATGCAGCAAAAAGATGTCTGTCTTCTGGGCATGATGTAGCCATTGCACTCAGGAACTCACTGTAGCTGTGGTTATCTGCACAAGATTGGGTCTCTCAACATTTCATCATGGGTGGGGAGGGGCCACTATTGGCAGTTAATCATGGCTAGGGGAGGGAGTGTCATTTCCCTCAGTGTGTAGTCTCTGATGCTTGCCTATGCTCCAGTAAATAACCTCCCACCCATCCTCGTACAAGTAACTCTAATTTGACTGAGCAGGTCACACACAGAAAGAAGATACCAAAACGTGTAGGGTACTTGTTGGGAAGAAAAAGGGCTTTAGTGGGAGAAAGAGAAGAGGGTTAAAGAGGGCAATGAGGGGTGAAAATGACTAAAGTTTATTTTGAGCATGCTTGAAACTGACAAAGAGTTAAAAAATGGAAAAATCCCAAGATGCTAGCACAGTAGCATTTACTATTAATTAGCTAAAATTTATCCTCGTTTTGAACACGAGAAGTCTTTTATGGACAGGATGGGTAATTCATCTGCATTCTTATTAACAATGTGTCTTTTTAAAAAGCCACAAGCCTGTTTGTAAAATGGGCATCCTAATAATACCTACGTCACAAGGCTTAGAAAAGAATATGACCAGGCACATAGTGGCACTGTTTTAGAATTTGGTGCATTCATTATGATTTGGGTGTGCTGAGTTTTGATTTACACATTTGCCCCTGCAAACATGGATGTTAATTATGCTCTCCGCTATTGTTGTTCTTGTTTAGTTTTTTTTTTTTATATGATTGCAAGCAGCTGAGCATTTGGGTCACCTTTGATGTGCAGTTGAGAAGATCTGCAAAGCACGAACCTTGCTTTGTGCAGCAGGTTTGTTTTCACTGCCTCTGTTTTGTAGATGTATTAAAGTCTACTGCCCCTGCAAACATGGATGTTAATTATGCTCTCCGCTATTGTTGTTCTTGTTTAGTTTTTTTTTTTTATATGATTGCAAGCAGCTGAGCATTTGGGTCACCTTTGATGTGCAGTTGAGAAGATCTGCAAAGCACGAACCTTGCTTTGTGCAGCAGGTTTGTTTTCACTGCCTCTGTTTTGTAGATGTATTAAAGTCTCTTCTTTTTAGTGATGCTACAGTTCTTCATGCCTCTGGATGTGGCAATGACTTTTACAATGTGGACATACTCTAGAAAAATAACTTTTACTCTAAGACTTACTAGGCTTTGAACTCCTCTTGTGACCTGGGGATATACCCTTAATCTGTTAGGATCCTTCCCTACCCTTGATCCAGAATAATGTGTGTGTGTGTGTGTGTGTGTGTGTGTGTGTGTGTGTGTGTGTTACATATCAAGCACTGCAAACAATGGAGATTTGTTGGAAGCAACAGATTATCCCATTTGTGTTGCAAACAATGGGTGGGATTAAATTGATAACATATATCTGTGGTTGTATGTGTCCTTGTCCTAAGTCAAGAGAGGTCAGAAGTGACATAATTCTCTGACAAGGAGACCACTTTTACCTCTCAATTTCATGCTGGATATACTGTTTCAACAAAGAAAGATCAAGCCTTTGTTTTCAGATATAGTTTAGAGAGTAATCTGAAGGAACAGATGCTCAGAGCAGTTCTGGTTCTTTCTTGGTTAAAATGGATGCTTGGAGGCAGGCTGTCTTTTCTTAAGCATCACCATAATATAGCATTGCATAGTAATGCGTCATCTGTATCCTCAGAATTTTTAATAATTCAGGAATTCCAATAAATATAGTCAGTTCTAAGTCTACTGATACCTTGTCTTCTTCCAAGGGGCAGAGGTGAAATGTCACAGCACTTGTTACTCATGGTTGTGCCATCAAGAGTTATGTCAGAGATGAGAAAAGATGGATGAGGTTAAGAAGACACCTGGCATTAGCAATAGTGTGTAAGAGGGGAGGAACATTAAACAATCTTCTTTAAACTTGCATTTCTGGAATTGCTAGTGAGGTGGGCCTGTCCTTACTCCATTTGTGTTTGCTAGTTGATTATTTTCTTTCCTAAATTGTCCGTCCCTGATGTTTGTTTGCTCTTGGACTCTTACTCAGTTGGGCTTTGATTTTCATTTGCTCAAAATTATCAGAGCCCCATTTGCCATATTTGTGGCAAATATTTGTTTTTGGTTTTTAAAGATAAAAGAGCTTTGAAATTTTATAGAATCAAGTATGTTGATCAAAAGTTCTAAGACTTCTGATATTGCTTTTAAAGTTGGGAAACTCTAAAACCATATGGTTTTACCTCCGTAGAGAATTGGTAAAAAGTTACTTAAATATTATTCTCTAGTTTTTGTGTTTTCAAAGACTTTAACTCTTTTGTCTTATTTTGAAGTTTATGTTACTCATCCTTTAAGAGAGGTATAAGCTAAAAATTGACTTTTATATACTTTAATCAAAGAAAGAATTGTTTTAACACTATTTGTTGAGTTCATGGTATTTCTTTTTCCACATACTAATTTTCTTTATACCTGCATTGTCCAATATTGCTGCCAATCACTGTATATGACCTGAAAAAGGCCTTGGCCAAAGTGAAACATGCTGTGAATGCAGGATATATACTGAGTTTCAAATGCTTAAACAGTATCAGCCAAAGAATGTAAATTATTTCATTAGTATTTTTAATATTTATGACACATTGAAATGATAATATTGCATATAGTAAACTATACAATAATATTTTATGAATGCTCTACAGTGTAATAAACAATAAAATTAATTTTACCTTTCGTTTTTACTTTCTAAAATGCTGGTATTAGAAGAGTTTAAATGCTCTATTTGTCTCATATTGCATTTCTGTTGAGCTGCTCTGCCCTTCAATTAGGGTTAATTTCTATGCTGCTGATTCTATTCTCAGTACTGTCTTGGTTTAATGACCAAGACATAATGTGTTTTAAGACCTGGTTTCTTTCATTTCTATTCTTTGTCAGTTTTCTTAGTTTTTATTTTTTGCCAATTTATCCTTCCAGATAATTCAAACTTTGCCAAGTCCTAAGAGAATTAAATTTCCCTGACACTTTGATTAAACTACACAAAATGTGTAAATTGATTTTGATTTTATTTTTTAAAATTTTATTTTTATTATTTTTATTTTATGTGTATGAGTGTATTGCCTGCATGTATGTGAGTACACCTGTGTCGTGCAATACCACATAGGTCAGAAGAGGGCTTCAGATTCCCCTAGAACTGGAGTTATGGATGGTTTGTAGCTGCCATGTGGGTGCTGAGAATCAAAACCAGGTCCTCTGCAAGAGCAGTCAGTGCTCTTAAGTTCTGAACCATCTCTCCAGCCCCAAGAATTTGCCTCTTAAAAGACTAAGCCTCCACTTTCTCTACCCCCATTTTAGCTACTTTTCCTATTGCTGTGAGAACATACCCTGACAAAAGCAAGTTAGAGAAGGAAGGGTTTATTTTGACTCACAGCTCAACATACTCCATCATGGTAGAGAAGTCATGGCGGCAGGAGCCTGAGGCAGCAATTGGTAGTGTGCCTGCATCAGGAAGTAGAGAGCAATGGACGCTCATGCTCAGCTCACTTTCCCCATTTTTTCAGGCTAGGACACCAACTCTTAGAATGGTACTGTCTACTGTTAGGGTGGGCCTTCCGACCTCAATTAACCTAATCTAGATAATCCTTCACAGAGATAACCAGAGGCTTGTCTTCCAGGTGATTTTTGATCCTGTTGACAAAATTAACCATCATAACCAGTAGCACTCCTTTAATCGTTGGCTTTTATTTCATATTCTTTGGCAAACTTTGTCTTTATTCATATGAATTACACACATTTGTTGTTTAGATTATTGTGAGATATCATGTTTTTATTGGTGTTGTAAGCATGAGTTATTATTCTAATTCATTTTTTCTTAGTTTTTGTTGGTTTAAGAAAGGTGATTTTTAAAATGTACCTTGTAACTAGACATTTTTACTGGGCTTTTATAAAATTCTAATAGTTTTTCAACTGATTCTCAAGTTGTTCCCCTTTTCAAATTAAAATACCATATCACAGTAAGCTCCAAATGAGATTCCATATCTCTCTCAAAAATTCTTGCTTTAAAATCCTGTTTTTGAAAAAAATTGTAATAGGTAGGTATAAAGTCCTACTGTTTATTTCAGATGGATTTTTTCCCCCCAGAATTTCTCTCTATGAAGTCAAGGGATTAGAATGCTTTTGTTGCATGATTTTTTTGTTTCTTTAGATCTGAAGACTATAAAAAGCTGCGTGTAATTCAGAAAGCACAGCTATCAAATGCATTTGGGGTGCTCTGTGAGTGTGAGGAGTAGGCACATGTAAGACGAGTTGTAAGGAAAAATTGATTTGTGATAGTTGCCTTTGATGGGCATTTGCAGGTGCATTCATTACCCCAGATAGTTACAATTGTTCGGTGAACATCTCAGCTAGGGCTTCACCTTGAAGTCTTTACTTTTTTCTTGGTTCTCTAGGAGCTTGGGGCCTAAGTTTCATTCTTGCTACATGATTATAGGAATTCAATTTTTATTTGGTCTTAAACACCTCTTTTTTTGGCCTCTGCTTGTCTTCTTTTACTGATGCCTTTAAAAGTTTCTTTTTTTCTTTTAGCAGCATAAATAGCATTTTATTTTATTTTGTTTATTTTATTTCATTTTTAGCAGAAATTTGAGCACACAGCATTTGGTTATCTCTGAATTTATTGCATTCAGAATTATTCCTAATTGCAGAAGTTATAATGTTGCTGCATTCATTAGTGGTCACTACAGAGGTAATAGACCAGGTAAGGAATGGCAGTTTCTGTGGCGGGTACTTCGTCATTAGAATGAGCATCTCTAATCAGCTCTGTCAGATACCAAACCAAATTAATACAAATCTTTCAGGTAGTAACTTGTATTTGGAGATAAACCTCAGTCCTTGCCTTAGGGGAGAAAAAGAATTCTATTGATGTATTTAAACAAAGTTACCTGACTGACCACAACAAAATGTTTCCCGTGAGTCAATTTTCAAAGTAGAAGACAGGCTCTAGGCTTTTGTTGTGCTTGTGTGGGTACGTAGTCCTTGCATTACACCAGAATTCCATTAGGTGCTGTCACATTGGCTGCTGGTAAACAGGAACATGGCATTTGGAAACATGAAGTTGCTGTCATGCAAAAAGTCCATGTGCACATACACATTGGAGTAGAAAGCGTTACTGAAGATAAATACATCATAGAACCTGATTCAGTTCCACTTAACAGTTTCAGTAATCGATGGTTAACTGTGGTCTGAAAATATCACATGGGAAACTCGGAAATAAACAATTCATAAGTTTTCAAATATGTGCCACTCTGAGAAGCATAGTAAGAAAGTTCCATGTTGTCCCTTTGCATCCCATTCAGGGTATGAATTGCCCCTTTGTCTAGTCTATCCACCTGTGTGCCTCATTGGCCTGTTGGTTACTTAGAAGTCATCAGATTAGCTGGGATAGTAGCTCAGTCCTTTTGTCCAACCTCATTTTTCTTAATAATGGATCCAAAATACGAGAGTAGTGATACTGGCAATTTTATTACTTACATGGTTATAAACATTCTCTTTCATTACTGTGAATTGCCCCTTTGTCTAGTCTATCCACCTGTGTGCCTCATTGGCCTGTTGGTTACTTAGAAGTCATCAGATTAGCTGGGATAGTAGCTCAGTCCTTTTGTCCAACCTCATTTTTCTTAATAATGGATCCAAAATACGAGAGTAGTGATACTGGCAATTTTATTACTTACATGGTTATAAACATTCTCTTTCATTACTGTTGTTAATCTGATATTATGCTCAATTTATAAATTATGCTCTCTCTATATATCATATATATATATATATATATAGAGAGAGAGAAAACATAGCTATATAAGGTTTAGTTTTAGGCATTCACATATCTTCTATGGCTGGGTAGATGTGACTACTGTATTAACATAGTGTGTATGTGGGGAATGAAGCTGTACCTTCCAATCTAATGGGACTTCTGTGTAAAGAGCGAATATTTACACATGGTTGATATGTGAAATGTGACTCT
The DNA here is from genome assembly GCF_000622305.1 of Nannospalax galili. Classification (NCBI taxonomy): domain Eukaryota; kingdom Metazoa; phylum Chordata; class Mammalia; order Rodentia; family Spalacidae; genus Nannospalax; species Nannospalax galili. The sequence goes on along the minus strand of NW_008360322.1, from coordinate 8,397,136 downwards.
TTTACCAAGTATTCCAGTTATTTACTTTATTTCCTAGGTAATATAATCAGAAAGAAATGCTCATAGAATTTAAGGTGTTAAATATCTCTTCAACTCCAAGTGAGAAATCATTTTAAATGAGACAAGAATATGTTCATTTGTATTCTAAGTAGAGATGGAAAAATATCTTATAAATTATTAATAGACGAAGTGTCATGTATTATCATGAGCTATTGTCCTGGGTCTGGCTGATTCATGTCTGCTTGTTCTGTTTGGAAGGAAAACCTCTGTGATGGTGATGAAAAGAACAGAGCCACCTACTCCAACCCCCAGTCCTAACAAATACCAAAATTAGAGTCCTCTCTTATCCATATCCTAATCCGCCAATGAGAGCCATCGAAACAATGTAGATTGAGCTCTTCCTGCCCAAAGCAAAACGATATACAAATATATTTTAAACTGTGAAAGAAATAGCTCATAACAAAGAAAGGAAAACACACATACACATATATTCATACATATATTTTTAAATAATGGTTATCTCAGAACAGAAACGTGCTTCCATTACAGTGTGCATTTGTTAAAGAATATTAAAATAATAGCACTTGGTAGTAAAATTCAGTTTTCAGTAGAAGATCATAAAATTGCACATAAAAGTTCAGGGGCATCATGAGTTTTACTATTCTTCTCTGAGAGGCCAGGATTGCAGTGGTGCCAGAAATTAAGATGTAGGAAGTGTTGGGTCATGGGAATGGCCTGGTTCACAGTGGGAAGGGGAACCCCCTGATGACCAAAAGGCCTTTTGATATTTTGCTTCCTCCGGGCTCTGCCTCACCTCTACTTCTGATCTTTAACTGAATAACCTCCTCACTAACCTAATTGGTGGTCCAGCACACTCCTCCTGCTGCTTAGCCCTATTTCTAATGACGAAAGCTGGATAATTAAGCTCTTTCTCAGCAGCCTCGACTGGCCTCTCTGACAGCCTTGGTCAGAAGGCTGGCTGGTTCTGCATAGCCCTTTCCCAGCATCTCCTCAGTTCGCTGCGGCAGGTTCTCACCATGCTTAGGCTGAAGTCTCTGCATTGGGTGCTTTCATTAAGCCCCGCCTGGTGCCAAGCAAACAGCGCTTTTAGCACTCAACATGCCCAAATGATTATAGCAACACAGACTCCACCCACAGTAGCTCACAATTGACAGCCTCCTGCCTTTACCTTGCTGGCCCTCTTTGACCCCATCTAAATAATGGCTCTTCATGCTAAGTTCCTAAAGAGGTTATTTAGTCTGCATGCCCAATGAGATGGTTCCTCATGTAATATGCCCTCAGCTTTGAGATATGCCCAAGAGGGCAGACTTTTCAACTGCTAAAATAATTAACCTTTTAGCTGGAGATGGCCTTTATTGCTTGATGTGCTTTCCTGGCCCAAGTTTGCGACCATTTAAGAATGTCAGAGTAATATATGGAGATTTTTACATCTACATATAGATCAGTTTCGTAAGTCAGAGTAACCAAGGATGAGTAACAATCCATGCCAGCTGTGTAGTTCAGAATGCTAATTTATTTTTAAAACAGCTCTGCCCAGGCAACCTGATTATTTGTGAAAATGGGAGAAAGGAGTGACAGTGATAATTAAAGTCCACTTGCAGTTTCAAACCTTATTTGGTTGAGTTGCTTGCTAGACGGAAGGAGAAAACCACGTAGGTCAAGGGGTGGTCATGCTACTTATTTGGGATATTGAATTCTTGTGGAATGAGGGTAATGTTTTCTAGTTTTATAAATGTTTACTGAGTGATTAAGACTGATTTGGTAAATATATCTAGGCCTCTGTATTAGGCAGGTATGCAACAAATTCCCCTCCTTAAATAGTTCCTTCCTTATTTATGTGTATGCCTGTTGTGTTTATTTACATTAATAGCACCTGACTCCCAAATACTCAGCGATGCAGCCTCTCTTTCTTTCTTTTTCTTTCTCTTTCTCTCTCTCTTTCTTTCTTTCTCTCTCTCTCTCTCTCTCTCTCTCTCTCTCTCTCGTTCTATGCACAAAGGGGACACTCTCAGCTACTTCAACCCTGCTTTTCTGTCCTCTTCCCTTTTTTTGCCCCAGACCTTCTTTGCTGGTTTCTTATTAACTCCTGGGGGTTGGCTTTGTTCCAGTGAGTGACATTAAAAAAGAAGAAGTGGTGTTAAGAATTTAGAAGTCCAGAGAGAACTCATCAGTTAAGAGCCCTGGCTGCTCTAGTAGAGGACCTGGGTTCAGTTCCCAGCACCAAATCGTGGCTAACAACCATCCCTATCTCCAGTTCTAGGGGCTCCGACATGCTCTTTTGGCCTCTTTGGGCATTGCACTACACAGGTGCATTTACATACATGCAGGCAAAACGTTCATACACATAAAACAAAAATAATATAAAAAAAGAAAAAATAATTAAGAAGAAAATTCTTAAAAGTAGGTGGAGCTGGAGAATTTTTATATTTAAAAGGTACTTCGTGAATACGGATTAAGTGATTGTGATATGTGTCCTACTTCTGACATCACTTGAGGGTACAATCATGAGTGTAGGGTGAAGGGGATGTAGAAAAAATAGAGAAGACTGAGGATAAGGTCAAACTTAGTTTAAAAACAGTGATTTCACAAGAAAGCCTCATCAACCAGCAAACATGGAGCTCCTGACTGCTTCTGTGGAGCTGTCAGAGGAGAGAAATACAGGGTCTGGAGCCTCAGCTTGCACCTGGCCTCTACAGGGAAGCAGGACCTCAGACTGAGAACTGTTGAGAAGAGAGAGGCCATGGTGGTGGGGGGAAGTACGCCCCCCCCCCCAACCTTCCAGTGCTACTCTGGGAAAGGGGCCATCTGCCTTCAAGCCCTGGGATTCCTCTGAAACTCTTGTACTCTGTCCTGAGCAAGGAAATTCTCATGGTAAACAACTGTGGTTTTCTTCACTCTTATTAAAAATTTAGTTATTTCAGAATTTAGTTTTCTTAAGTCTTTAGCTTCTACTGCTGTTCATTCCTAATAGAGTTTTGAGCCAGATGGCTTGTAATATGACCCCAAATGATAGCATTTTAATTTCAAGGTGCTCTGAGTCTCACGTCTTGGAAAATAAGATTTGTAGTCACAGACCACAAGCCTCGGAGAGAGAGTCTTGGTTTTTACTTCTGTTCTTCCACTTACCACCTCATTGAGTTTCTGGAAGTCCCCTCACCTCTGCGGACCTCACTTTTCACTGAGGTCCTGAAGATTGGGATAAAAACTATCAAAACAGGTATTTTTTTTTTTGTGATGAATTGCAATTTTGGATATTCAAGCACTTAGTCCTTGCCACGGTGCCTGCCACATATATGTATACAACATGCTTTCCTTCTTCCTCTCTTTTTCCTGAATAATTAGGAAAACACAGCTTTTTGAGACATGATTTCTCGCCAAGTAACCTCCACCAGACTTTTTGACTTCCTGTAATCTTTGCTGGAAGCCCAATATAAAACAGATAAAAGTGGATCTTGGGTAGAGCACAGGGTTTTTGCTTGTCTGTTCCACAAGCTGCAGTCTCTTATCCTGTATGAACAGCAGACAGAGTCCCCTCCTCCCAGGTTCTCTGTGGAGACGGCAGTTGTGCACTGAAGTGTGTTCCCTTGCATCTCCATGGGCTACACCAAAGCTGTCACACTGGTAACTTTCTAGAATTCTTTTTCTCCTAATTTGCTTACTAACCTGAGGTATTTTAATGGAAGCACATGCTGGATCACAGGCTGTATCAGAATTCTGCCCCTCACATTCTCTCTGAAACTGAGGAGACAGAAACACATGCTTAGGGGATTCAGAAGCAGAAAGGGATTGGACAGCATTTCCTTGAGGGACTTCATTATGAGAAAGGACAGACATTTCATCTTTAAGCACCTGGATGCAGCTAACAGCACCTTTCCCAAGGATTGCTGCTTGTCTTTAGCTGTTCTCAGTGCCTGGAGTCAAGATAAGTTAGAATATTTACTAAAGTCCCTAGCATATGATGAATTTCTTGCTGGTAATTAATAAACAATAAATTTTTGCAGAAAGTTACCAGCAAAGTTTCCTGAATCACTGAGCTCCCTTACATGTGCTTGTGGATGCTTAGCTTCATGGGGTGTTGGCACCCAGAATATTAAGTCTTCTCTACACAATTAGGTTGCGTGATTATGCGTGCTAACAGGTGTGTGAGTGTAGGATGTTTATCTCTTTTTCAAGGATTAAAAATTCTTTTGGCAGGTACTGTCTCTTTGTATTTGAATGTGTAATATGTGCCCAGAGGCAACTGTTCTTTGCTGGAGTACAACTTCCAAATGGCAAAAATCAATGAGCCTAAAGAATGTTCTGGAATGCATGTCTCAAATATTTTTTTCACTCACTAACGCATGTAGGTCTACTTGGTGAATGCCCTTCTGCATTTCGTGTTTACTACACAGGATTTCAAGATGTGTATTTTGTTTTGTAATCATTTAAAGATGTGATAATAAAATTAGTATAGATTGCTGCATTGAATTTTTGATTTGGGACAAATAGTTAAATGGATAGTGTAAGAATAAATTTTAGGGGTTAGAGAGATGGTTCAGTGGTTAAGAGCACTGGCTGCTCTTGCAGAAGATCCAGGTTTGAATCCCAGCACCCACATGGCAGCTAACAACCATCCCCATATCTCCATTTCCAGGGGCTTCAACACCATCTTCTGTCCTCTTCGGGCACTGCACAACACAAGTGCACTTATGTACATACAGGTGTAATACTCATACACATAAAATAAAATAAATGTTTTAAAAAGAATAATCCTAAACTGTAGTTGAGAATATTTTGAGATTTACAAAATGCCCCTATGCTTTGCCTGTATTTTCATTTCATTGTTTTCTTTTTTCCTTTTGTACATCTTGCTATATTTACCAACTGAAATAAAGTTTCTGAGGCATAGGGACTGGTAGATCCTTTGATGTTTCCCACCAAGATGATCTCATTGATTTATGGGGTGTGATACCTCTGAGCTAGATAGCATTGAGTGTAGTCTTTATTTTTCTACTATTTTTTATCAGATTTTTGAGCATTTCATATAATACATCTTCATATTTAGAGTCCTTCCCTTATCTGCAAACCCCAAAGTCCCTTCTGCCAGATTTCATTCATTCTGTAATGTATGTTTATGCCCATGGAGTCAAGTTTGTGTCCCCAGATGTCCTTTGGTGTGAGTTCATCCGCCGGAGCTTGGTCAGCCTATCTAGCATCCCATTAACAAAGACCAACTCACACTCACCCAGCAGTGATAAATTGCCAATAGTTCCTCAGCTGAGGTTGGGACTTCTTTTCCCTTTCTCTACTTCTATGCTGGGTTTTTGTCTGGTTTGCATTTGCATGGGTCTTGTGCATGCTGTCACTGCTGTAAATTCATATGATCAAGTACCCAGCCACTTGGAAAACTCTTGCTTCCTTGTGGTCATCCACCAGCCTGGTTCTTGTAGTCTTTCTGTCAGCTCTTCTGCAATGGTCTCTGACCCCTGGGTGGCCGAGGTTTAGTATAAGAGTTCTATCCAGGCACCCACACTCTGTAATCTCTTATTTTCTACATTTTGGTCAGCTATGACTTTCTATGTTAATCACCCTCTGTTGCATGAGGAAGCTTTGCTGGTGAGAGTTGACGGATGTATTAATATTCTCTCTACCCCCTGTTTCACTATGTTCTGTTAGCCTTAGGTGTAGATGTGTCACTTAAGGCTGGGCATCTCAAGATACCTATTCTCTGCATTCTCCAGTTGTGGAACTCTGTATTAGTCTCCATTTGCTGAAAAAAGAAGCTTCTTTGATGAGTGGTGAGAGGCATATTTGTCTGTAAATATAAGGATCCATATTTAGATTATAGTAAGAAATTGTGTTTGTCTAGGATGTAACAGACATAGGTTTTCCTCTAAGGTCTATGATCTCTTCAGTCACATGTATTTTGCTATGTTTACAGCATCACACATGTTCCTTTCCATTGAGTGGGCTTTAAGTTCAATTAGATAGCTATTGATTATCCCCAAGATAAAAGTGCCACTACTGTACCAATAGAGATCGTTCACTGCACCAGTTATTGTTGTGGTTATTAGGATTTACAGCTGGGTTGGACCATTGATTGATTTCCTCCAATAGCAGCTTTCATAGTATCCTCTAGAACCATGAGAGCTAGTCTTCAGGGAAGAGGTTTCCAGGTCAGTTCTAGCTCCATTACTCCAAATCCTGTGTCCAAAGTATGTGCTGTCTTCAGCAATAGGGTCTTACCCTCAAGTTCTGGAAGGTAATTGAGGGTGGTGGCAATAGCCTGTGTTAATTTGGAGAGTCTCTTGAACTACCGTGACCAACACTTGTGCAACAGTGTGTTTCTTGTTACATAGCCTTCGGCTAAACACATGCACTCTTATATTTACTATATATGTATTTTTCAGTATATTTTTGAACTTCCCTTCCAAGTTAAAGTAATCCCATTTTCCCCATTTCCCTCTTGATAATACCCATCTCTTATTATCCCTCTCTCTCTAACACCTTCTCCATTTATTCCCGTGGCTCCCTGTATAAGGCTCCTTCCTCCCTTCCCAGTTAAATACTCCTATTTTTTTCCATTTCCCCCTTAATAACACCTGACTCCTACTATTGCCCTCTCTCATGCCCCTTCTTCCCCTTTACCCCATGGTTACTTTCAATTTTTCTGACTCCTGCAGTTGCATCAGGATGATACTCACATATAAGGATTTGGAATTAAGAGCCACAAATGAGATAGAACATATATTGCTTATTTTTCTGAGTCTGTGTTGCTTCAATTAGTGTAGCAGTTTTTAGTTCCGTCCATTTACCTGCAGATTTCATGATTTTTTTCTTCACCACCAAGTAGAATACAAAACATGGTAAAAGTACCTCATCTTCATTACCCATCCATCAGTTCAAGAACATTTAGGTTGTTTCCATTTCTTAGCTATTGTGAAAAGAGCAGCAACAAACATGGATGTACAAGTATCTCTGCAGTAGGATGAATCTTTTGAGTGTAATCCAAAGAATGGCATAGCTGGATCATATGGTAGATCCCTTTTTAATTTTTTTTAAGTTCACACTGATTTCCACAGTGCTTGTACCAGTTTACAATCTCACTAGCAGTAAATGGGGGTTCCCCTTTCCCTGAATCCACACCAGCATTTAGTGTCATTTGTTCTCTTGATCTTAGCTATTCTGACTGGAGTTATATGAAATCTTAAAGTGATTTTGTTTTGCATTTCCCTAATTACTAAAGATATTGAACACCTTTAAAGGTGCTTCTTAAGTCATTTTTAGTTCTTCTTTTGAGTGCTCTGTTCACAGTCATAGTTCATTTTTTAATTGGGTCAGTTATTTTCTTGCTTCTTTGTTTTTTGAGTTCTTTATATATTTTGGATGTTAAACCACTGTCTGGTGAAGATTTTCTCTCACTCTGTGGGTTTTCTCTTCACAACATTGGTTATTTCATTTACTGCACAGCTTTTTAGTTTAATGAGGTCCCACTTGTCTATTGTTGACCTTAATTCTTAATCAACTCATATCCAATTTAGAAAGTCCTTTCTTGCACCTTTATCTTGTAGGGTACTGCCTATGTGTTCTTCTAATAGTTTCAACGTTTCATCAATGGCCTCAGTACCCAGTCAAAAGACACAGGCTAGTTGAATAAATTAAGAAACAAAATCCATCTATTTGTTGTCTACAAGAAACTCATTTTACCTCCAAGAATAGATATCATCTTAGGGTGAAAGGATGGAAAAAATATCCCAAGCAAATGGCACTAAGAAAGAAGCAGGAGTTGCTAGTTTAATATCTGGCAAGAAAGATTTCAAGTTAAAATTAATTAGAAGAGATAGATAAGGTCACTACATTCTGATCAAGTTTATAATTGACCAAAAAGACATAACAATCATGAACACATATGCAATAAAGTCTGGTGCATCCAGTTTCATAAAAACAGTACTGCCGGACTTCAAGACACAGATTAACCACAACTCAGTAATAGAAGATGACTTCAATACCCCCACCATCTCTAGTAGACAGAGCATATTCTTATTCTCAGGAGATAATAGGCCCTGGATTATGACAGGACAAAGAGTGAGAGGAGAAAAGAGATCAAGTTGCCCTGTCTGCAGGTGTTATTAGCGCAGTTCCCACGCACCAAATATTCTTGGGCTGTCAGAGGCATGTTGTGGATATGTCAGTTGGTCTTCACCTATGTAATTCTATCATATTTTTCCTTTTCATCTTTATAACAAAGTTTGAATGAAAATGGAATGTTTTACCCTCTTGAGACTTAATAATAAACATTTCATAATCACTTGCTTGGCATCTGAGGTTGGCTTTCATAGCTATGGTAGGGGCTTTGTGCTTCCCCTTCTGGTATTATTGACATGTTGGTCATTTGCATTTTCTACTTTGCTAACAACAGTTGATCTTAAGCCCTATGTATGAACCTAAAATGAATGATTTGAAATGAAAATAACTATTATGAATATATCACATAGGTGGCCATGTGTTATAATTCTTTTGGCTAATGCTGGTGAGGACTCTGAACACTTAATCTGGGAGTCTTCAGAAATCCAATTGATGTTACCACAAAACCCCTCTATATGAAACTACACCCTACAGTGGTGTGTGTGTGTGTGTGTGTGTGTTGTGTGTGTATGTGTGTGTGTGTGTGTGTGTGTGTGTGTGTATGTGTATTTTACCTAGCAGGAATTGAATCTAGAACCTCATGCATGCTTATCAAGTGCTCTACCACTAAGCTACACCCTCCAATGGTCATGTATGTTCTTTTAAAGAAATGCAATTTTCTTATTAGATGTAGTGTGGAAATGCCATGTCATTATTTCATAGAAATAAATCATGTATTTGGAAAAAAATTACAAGCTTCATTTTCTGAGGTTCCATTCAGAGGTCAGAAAAGAAAAATAGAAACTTGCTTAATTTATAAAAGAGGAGATAAGTTCAATGGCAGCAGGGCACTGACTAGTGGAGAGGAGCTCTAGAATGAGCTGGGAACTTAGTTGCCTTTTTCGATGGGGTGCTAGCAAGCAAGAAGACTATCCTTATTTGTTTCATGGCCTTTGGGGAATAGTGTACCTTTCTCTCTCTGTTGTGTGGAGCTTGACAGTTCTTTTCCTTCAAGGTAAAAAAGGAAATTGTGGAGCAGAAAAATAGTGCCAAGGAGTCACAACAACAAGAAAAATATCTGAAGGTCAATCTTTGCAGGTTGTTAAGGGCTCTAGAAAAAGCCTACTACTGAAGTCCTGGTGCCAAGTTTACATGGAGGATAAACTTGAGGCCAGAAGGAACTTTCACTCTTCTACAACAGAACTGGCAAGAATAACACTAAAAACAAAATCTGTAAAGAGAGAGGCAGCGACTCTAATAGGTTGGGAACTGACAGAGGGAGCAAGTTTTAGGTTTGGGCTACTGTGGTAAATATTTGACATGTGTAACTTGATTTTAATATAATAATCACAAGAAGCTGGTGATATTATCATGTTCATTTTACAAATGAGAAATTGAAGCATAGAAAGATTAGATAGCTTGCGTAAGCATGCTCAGCTAATATTAGTAACAAGCTAAATTTATCCAAAAAGAGCAACAATGATTCTTAATCTTGATAGTCACTTGGATGAGCTTTGAGAACTCGTCCCTGATCCCCCCACCATATTCTCTTCTTGATCTGCGGTGTGATGTGCTGTTTTCATCAGATCCTCTTGTGATTCTGACATTGTAGCCACGGTAGATAACCCTTGAGTAAAGCAATTTTTAAAAATCAGACTTTATGCCGGGCATGGTGGCATATGCCTTTAATCCCAGCACTCGGGAGGCAGAGGCAGGTGAATCTCTGTGAGTTCAAGGCCAGCCTGGTCTACATATTGAGTTCCAGGACAGCTGGGGCTATAGGGAGACCTTGTCTCAAAAAGACCAAAAAAAAAAAAAATCAGACTTTATTTAATTTCATCATAATTTAGGAATACTTTATTTGCATCTGATAATTTGTTTAATTTATCCCTCCCAAGAAACACAGGCTATATCAAAACACAAACTATGTCTATCTTACTGTTGTGTCTTCAGAGGCTGGAATGGGGCTAGATAAATGGAAATAACATCTCTCTCTGAAAATAGCCCATTACCAACTAGAAAGTATTAATGCTTCAGTTTTTATAATCAACACTTAACACGTCTATTGAAATAGTAATTTGCTTAAAATGAGAGGGTGATAGAAATTTCTACTAGTTATTATTATTATTATTATTAAGATTATTATTGTTGTTTTCTTGAGACAGGATCTTCTTGTAGACCCCGCTGGCCTGGGACTTGCTATGTAGATCAGACTGGCCTCAATCTCACAGAGATCCAGCTGCTTCTGTGTCCCAAGTGCTGGAATCAAAGTTGTGCACCACCAAGCCTGACTCATAACTTCGTTCTTTATGGCTGAAAAATTCCATTGCATCTACATGCCATATTTTCTTTTCTCTGTTGCTGGGCACTTAGGTTCATTCCATAACTTATCTACTGTGAATAATGCTGTAATAACATCAGTGTGTATGTATCTCTGTGATATGTTGACTTGGAGTCCTGAAGGTAAATACCAAGGAGTGGTATAGCTGGGTTACATAGAAGATCTATTGCTAACCTTTAAAAGTGAGTTCACATCTATTTAGTGTATGTGTGTGCATGAGTGCGTGTGTGTGTGTGTGTGTGTGTGTGTGTGTGTGTGTGGTGTGCACGTGCACATGCATGTGGAGGTCATGGGGTAAGGTAACTTGCTGGAGTTGTTCCTCTCCTTCCATCATGTGGGTTCCCCAGGGGATGAAACTCAGAGTATCAAGCTTGGCAGCAAGCACCTTTACCCACTGAGCTGTCTTCATACTGACTTCTGAAATGGAAATTTCTACTTATAAATGAACATATAAGACAGTCATGTGATGGAGGAAGGGTAGATGGAAAACACAGTGTCAATGAGGCATGGGACTATGTGCGGAGAGACAGGTTGATGTCCCTTATCAGAAATACTTGGGACCATACATGTTTCAGATTTTGGATTTTTAAAAATTTTGGAAAATTTGCACATACCTAATCTTAGGTATGGTACCGACTCTGAACATGATCTTCGTATGTTTCAAATACATGTTACCTGATGGCACCTTCATGTAACACTTTTAGTGTGCTTAGATTTGGACTGTGACCCACCACATGGAGTCAAGTGTATAATTTAAAAATATTTTATTTACTATTTTTATTTCATGTGTATGAGTATTTTGCCTGCATGTATATAAATGCATCATGTGCATACAATGACTACAGAGGCCAGAAGAAGGTGTCAGATTCCCTAGAACTGGAGTTATGAATGGTTCTTAGCTGCCATGTGGGTGCAAGAAATCAAACCTGGGTCTTCAGGAAGAATTTCAGATGTTCTTAACTGCTGAGCCATCTCTCCAGCCTCCAAGTGTATATATTTTTATTTTTATTTTGGGTGTTACAGTGGTACTCAAAAAGGTTTGGATTATAAGTGGTGTATACCTATAATTCCAGCATCAGGGAGACTGAGGTAGAAGGATTATGAATTTGAGGCCATTCTGGGCTATGTAATGACATCGTTCAAAAACAAGTTTTAGAGTTTTAAAGCATTTCAAATTAGGGATGCTCAACCTGCACAGGAATGTTTTTCGGAATGAAAAGTGAGCTTTCATTTAACTCAAAATGTTATTTTAGGCTTCTATCTAATTGTTGATTCAAATTCTTAAAGATCACTGTTAATAAGGAAACTTGATAAACAGAGGAGGATGACAGCACAGAGGGAATCTTGGCTCTCCTCATCACCAAAGGGGAGGAACCTGCCTCCAACATGAGCTGCCATGGGCAGGGTGGGGCTGGACAGGGCTCCTTGAAAGCCAGGCTCGCCCATGTCTCCTCCAGAGTTAGGCCAGATGATTAATACAACCAAAAGGCATCTTTCAACTCAAAGAATAATTCAGGCCCCAACAGCTCATCAATCTGTTATTGCTTTTCAGCAGCTAAAATTTAATACATAATAAATAATTTCTTACTGCCTCAAAAGGAATAAAGATTTCTCTGTAAAATTATTTCCCATTTGAAGGTTAAGTATTATACTACTATTAATGCTTGATCATACACTTTATTTGAAATCCACATACTGACGATATAAACTGAAATTTCACCCATCAAATGAAATGATGAACTTGGCAAGTTGTGGTCTCTGCACGTACTGCTCATACTTAAGACAGGACATGGAGGATTTGTAAGGAAAGCTGAGTAGAAGCACCCTGAGTCAGAGCATGTGTTTATGTAATGAGTGTCATGGAGTAGTTTTAATTTCATGTATCAGATATCTTAGTAACATCTAATATATACTACACACTATTATGAGCATATTTCAAATGTTAGCACATTAAATATCATGTAAACTCTTTGAAGCAGATAGTATAGGTTGTCATCCCTATTTTATAAATAAGGAACTGAGAAGTTAAGTAACTTGCTAATGAATACACAGTATATTAGTGATAAAACCAAAATTTAAATGTTGACTGTTGGCTGTCTGGCTCCAGTGTATGGGTGCTTAATCACTGTCCTGAATTACCAGACTGGGAAAGCACCTTCTTAATTCACATGCTCTTAAAGCTGAGAGAACGCCTCCTAAGGAGAGAGGCCACTCTTGCCACTTCAGGAAAAGATGTTGCATGTCTAAGAGGGAAGGTGGCACATGCAAAATTGTTGAACAGTTGGCACCACACTGTAGATGCATCCTGACAGAATGGGTGTTTGGTCATAGGACATAAACTTATTAGAGCAGCCCTACCATCCATAGACCTGGTTGGAAATGGAAAGACCAAGTCAAATATTGACATCTGTATTGAAAGAGAAAGGAATCATGAGGAGGAGTTCTGGGTGGACACCATAGAAATGGTCTCTAGGAAGCAAGAAGTACTCACTCTCCCTGTTGCATCTTCTGTGCTGTGTGCTTTATTCTCTGTGAGGACAATAAAAGTACGACATAATATTTTCAATGAATGTGTATGTGCCAGTTGACCTAACACTGAAGTTGAGGAGATTAGTTCACATAGAAACTGTAAATATAAGAGCAAAAGTATATCAGTCTGGTGGGGTGGGCTTGTGGGCAAGTAGGAGAAAGTACCGCTAGGAATTGGAAACCTGCGTGTGCTACTTTGTGGAGTTGTGTGCCCATGGATAGCAAAGTGAAGTATACCGGGTTGGCTTCTGCCATGGGCCATGATGTGGTGATGCCAGAAAGATGGAGGTGGGAGGTCTGGGAGCCAGGGGCACTTGAGACTCAGAGTATGCAGCATCAGCAGAGCCATGCTGCACCTGCAGTACCAAGAGAGCCTCATGATCCTAATGCCTGGTGGCATTGCTGCTCGATGCGCCCATACTTGTTGAGACTCTCAACCTTTAAATAAGCCTTATTTTGACACCTTGCCAGTAGGAAATATCAGGAGGAGGCAGGCCTGCCTATCTAAGCTGACAGATATGTTTGCATTATATGTGTCTTTAAGCCTAATGGGAGGATAGGTGTCAGGAATTAAATTATATGATTAAGTATTTTTTATAAGTGCTTAATCAGATCATGGCAGAGTAAAATGAACTAACTTTGAACCCTTATTAATGTTTCTATGCTAAGCATTTACAGTTAAAATCGATATTTTCTCAAAGTAATGACTATGTATTATAATTTATTATTTAGGCATAAATTTTAATAATAAATATGTATTAAGAAATTATTTCATATCTAATTCTCAGGAAAAGTTAAAAAATTAAAGGGTTTGAACAAAACCACATTCAACAATTTTATGTAGAAGTAAAATCTGTTCAATAATAGATATCCATTTAAAACATTGTGAAAATGAGAATGGTATAATGTTATATGAAATCTAAAGAGGCAAAATCATCATCAATTGTTGGATTAATGTTTGTTATAACTAGCAATTTGTATTAAAATGTTCAAGACAATGATAAAATGTAATTCAATATCTTACATGCTATAGTGTTTGGGCCCCCATGTAATTATAGGCCATATTAACAGGAGCATCCTTTGAATATAGAACTCACCCATTTTATCATTTTCTCTGTCCTTTGCTTCACTAAGAAAGTCTAAAGTATATACTCTTTCTGCTTCTGGAGAGAATTTGGATGTTTGTGTGGTAATCTAGTGTATGAGTTCTAGATACAGAGTGTGAACTGTCTCAGTTCCCAGCTCCAGCATTTATTAACTATGTGACTTTTTGCACAGTTTCTTTTTCTGTGTCAGTTTCCTCATCAATAGACAAATAAAAGCTATACCTACCTGTAACACATGAGACAATTAAAAGAGTTAACATATAGACTGCAGTTAAGAGATAATGTGTATATAGCAATGTTCATTTAGCACCACGTTTATTTATTTATTTATTTATTTATTTATTTATTTATTTATTTATTAATTATTTAAGCTAACTTAAGACTTTGGAATAATGTACTGTCAAGATCTGTTATGAATCAGGCATGGTAATGAATTTGAGAGTGTGAGGAGAATCTCAGGGGGAAAAAAAAAGATCCATGAAAAAGACTAAAAGGCAGCCCTGATTGCTGACCAACTCAAATTGTGGAGTGCTTATGGTGTGGTTTTCTCTTCTAGGAACTTTACTTACACTACAGAAAAGAAAACTGATAATCATAGAAAATGTGTCTTATTTAAAGGTGATGGAAAGGAATGTTCCCGGTATCTAGATCTGGCAAGCTGATGTGAAAGACTATGGGTCCTAAGAGAATAGCTTTGGGTCTTGCTTCCTTGCAGTAAAAATAACCACAAGACAACTGGAGTGTTGATGTTTCTGGGACAATGGAATCAGAAGCACTTTTGTGAAAGATTCCTTATTGAAACGTTTCCTTTATGGAAACATAGAAGGAAGGACCATCCCCAGTGGGGTTACTAGTCTAGCACATACAATCTGTGGTTTGAGAGACTGTCACTAGAGGGCGCACTGGCCACATCTAAGCTTAAGGACCATCTCAGATGGTGGCAGCTTTTATTTAAAGCTGGCGCCTTCCACCAGGAGAGAAATCCACCTAGTACACAATCCAGCTGGCTCCATGGAGACCCTCACCCTCTTTCAGCATATCTCTGAGACTGGAAAGGCTGGCAGCCCTTATCACCGAGGAAAGCTGTGGCCTTATGGAGCAGAACTGAGGTCTCTCCAAAGCTCCTGAGCTGTACCAGTGATAAATGATTCTTGCATTGTGTTAGTATCCACCATAGATTTGTGTTTATTTAAAAACAAAACATTTCCTATAACAAGGCGGAAGAAAAAGACTCTACATTTTTCTGTTTCCCCAAATCTGTGTGATCCTAGGCAAGTCATTTAATATGTTACTCGTGTTCATGGAGGGATCGAGTACAAGATGATAGACTTGTTTTTCAACCATTTCTCTATGACTTATGGTTCTATTTGAGGTTTTGAATGTTTATAGAGATCATGGTGAAATATTTGAATCAAGAATAATATAACATTATGACTTGGGACTGACAGGTATGAGGGCCTCTGAAAGAAGAGAGGCTTTTGGAACAGGCTTTGCGGATGAAGGTGAGGAGAGGGCCATGGGGAAAGTCAACATGCTGGAGAAGGAAGCAACTGGGTGACAAGAGAACTCACATAAGTTGGTGGCTACCAGAGAAAGCAGTTTCTTACTATGTACTAAAATATGTATCCTTGTATTTACAGACATGGCCACCACTCATCAAAGAAGCTTTGTTTTGCAATGAATGGAGACTCTTACCAAGTTACACAGCTGATCAAATGCAGAGAATAAGTGTTTGTGAGATGCCCAGCCAAGTGACACATCTGCAATGCGACTTCTACACCTAAGACTCAGGGAACATAGCAGAACAGGGGGCAGAAAGAATACTAATGCATCTCTCAACTCTCACCAGGGAAGCTTCCTCATGCAATGAATGGTGATTAACCCAGAAAGCCACAACTGGACAAAGTACAGAGAATAAGAGATTGCAGAGTACTTTTCCCTGAATAGGACATCTATATCAAACCTCTGCCACCCAAGGCTCAGGAACCATTGCAGAAGAGGGGGCCAAAAGATGTAAGAGCCATAGGTGGTTCATGACCACAAAGAAACAGAGTTTTCCAGGTGCTGGGAAGCTTCTCATAGAAATTTCATCAATGGTGACAACATGTATAAGACAAAACGTCAGCACAGAAGTGGGAAAGTGGATAAGAAGCCCCAACCTTACCTGAGGAACTCTTGGTAACTGATAGCTACTGGGAGAGTTGGTCTTCTTTAAGGTTTACCAGGCTCCATTGGATCCACACACACTGAAGGACATTTGGGGACCAAACTTAAGCCTTAATATATGTGATAGAGTCCATGAAGTTTGCTGGGGGGGTATGAGAGGGGTGCATATAGGGGAGGGGTGTAAATATAATCAAAATATATTGTATAAAATTCACAAAAATTCAACAAAAATTTTAAAAACACCTCCAAATTCAGTACTATGTAAATAAAATATTTTGGCTTCGAGGAAATTCCCCAATTGAGGCTCCCTCAACCCAGGTGTGTCAAGTTAACACTAAAACTATCCAGCACATTGGCTAAAAATCAAAATGTCCTTGGGCCTATTAGCAACATACTCTGTTCCAAAGGCCAAAACTGTCAAAAGTATTTGGGAGCGTGTATCTAATCCTTAAAAGATTTTAGGGTTACCTCTTCAGAGTGGAGAATGTTGGAGGGGAAGGAGTAGGCATGGATTTGGTCAAAACACCTTATATGTGTGCATGAAATTCTCAAAGTTTTTGTAAAAATTAAAAAAATAGATGTAATTATTATGCATACTCTTTATTAAATTTCTTTAAATAATTTGTATAGTTTCAACTTTTGCTTTAGAAGGAATATATTATTTATTATACATAATAAAAAATTAAATTTCCTATTGAGATTATTGTGGCATCCTTGGGTAACTTTGCATACAGTTTGGGAACCACAATACTAGGCTTCCATTACTAGAAATGAAGTTTAAAGAAATCACTGCTATAGTTGGAAGTTAGACAGCTAATAACTTCATGACATAACTCTATCCAGATGGTAGGGAGTTGAAAAATTATAATCTGGGCAATCAGGTGTGATGGCAACAGCAAAGGAAGATGATGGCTGTTTAGAGAGAGAGCTGGATGAAAAACTTTGACTAATTTTAACCCAAGGAATAGGGTCCTAGGAAGACAGAGCCCAAGGCTTCTTGCCTGAGTGACTGCTGATGAGTAAGTACATGGATTTAAATGTGCAGAGTGGTACTGTGTGTCTGTAAAGCCCCCCCTTCTCTCCCTCCCATAAATTTATTGATGAAACTGTACAGTGAGTTTCTCAGCACTGCATTTTCGATCACCCTGAATGCAACGATGAGGTTGGAAGTTAACCATCAGAACTCCTTATGGGATGTAAATGTTGTATTTTAATGATGCTGTTATAAGACAGCATTTCCCAAAGCATGTTTCATGGGAATTAAATGTTGCTACTTGAAGGAATGTTCTATGTGGGAGCACAGTTGATCACTTAGAACACATTAAATAAGGCTTCATATGACCTCTCCTATGTTGGTGTACATCATAAATCTTCCGGAGGATAATTTATAATACCATGTTTTTCAAAACTTAATAGGGTAAAGAAATATATGAAGTATCATGTCACATACAATCCACTTGATAAGCATAGCTTCAAACTAACTTTAAAATTTTTCAATACATTTATTTTTAAATTTTGTGTGTCTGTGTGCGCATGCCACAGTGTGCATGGGGAGGTCAGAGAACAACTTACAGGAGTCTGTATTTTCCTTCTACTATGTGAGTTCCAGGGATAGAACTCAGGTTATCAAGCTTGGCAGCAAGCGTCTTTATCCACTGAGCCATCTCCCCACCCCCAAATGCTTTTTAAAAATCTGCTTTTGAAAAATCTGCTTTTGGGGCTGGAGAGATGGCTCAGCAGTTAAGAACATTGACTGTTCTTGCAGAAGACCCAGGTTTGAATCCCAGCACCCACATGGCAGCTAACAACTGTCTGTAACTCCAGTTCCAGGGGATCTGGCAGCTTCTTCTGTCCTTCGTGGGCATTGCACGACACGGGTGCACTTACCTACATGCAGGCAATACACACATAGAAATAAAATAAAAATAATAAAAAAAATATTAAAAAAAATAAAAATCTGCTTTTGTTTTGAAATATTTTTGAGCAGATATTTGCTGGTCACATCTCTTCATTTATTTGATATTGCTTTATATGTCAGAATCACACCTTGAACACTTAACATATGTATGGAAAAATATAGTGTGCTATAAGTTCATTTTTTTGTATTCTGATTTTCTGTCATAAACTATAGTGAAAGTATTGATCAACTGCTTGGTGTTACTGGGTTTCCAGCATACTAATGCCACATTACACCTGCAGTGTCATTTATAATTTATTGACAGTTTCCTTGTAGGTGACTGCTTCTAGGCATCAGAATATGACAAAGCATGCTCACTGACAGAAAGTCTCCAACTCTTCCAATGCATGAACAGTTTCTCTTCTTATACTGTGTATCACAGACGTGTATTGTGTACACTTATATTGTGTATCACAGATGTTTGTACTCCCTCATCAAAAACAAAAACAAAAACCAATCTGCATCCCTTTTAATGTTTCATACAATTTAAGAAAAAGATTAAAACAAAACAAAACAAAAAAACCAGAAAAATGTAGAGGCCAAATGTCACAGAATGCAATGGTGGTAAAGTTAAAATTTGGTGGCTAAATGCTTAGCTAATAGTGAACAAGGCTCCAGTTAGCATTGGTGCAGGGCAGGTCTCGCCTGCATAGTTTATGCAGATGTATGCTTTCCTTAGATAAAGCTCTACAGATGACTTTTGCTTCCCAGCATCACTGATACCCAGAAAGAGTGAGTCTGAAGCAACGGCCGCTTTTACAGGAGGGAAATGAAGGGAAGGAAGAAGTGCTTCCCAGTAGCACGTGAGGTTGGGTTGGGCTCAAGACCCCCTTTCTTGCTGAGGAGAATGTTGCATCACTATTTAGGACTTTGCATTCATGGCTTACTGTAGTTTTGAAAGTTAAGTTTTAGAAGGTTACTTTTATAATTTCAGACTCTTTCAGAAAGTAGTGGTATTTAACTTTACAGCATTGTATGAATACTCTAAATGAGAAAAAGAGTACATAAAAAAGGAAATAAGTGAAAATTACTTTTTTGTGTGCTTTAAACATGACGATCATGGGATTTCATGCAAACGACCTCAGAGACGCACGTTGGTGGTTTCTGCTACCTGCACTTTCTCTGTCTATGGTTTCAGTTGCCTGTGGCCAGTGAGGATCTAAAAAAAGGTTTAGCAACTCCAATAAAATATTGCAAGGGGGGGGAGCGTGAGGGAGAATAATTCATGTAATTAACAGAGAATATTATTATAATTGTTTTATTTTTATTAATTATGTTACTGTCTTACTGTGTGCCTGTTAGAAATTAAACTTCATTATATATATGAAGTTTATAGAAAAATCCATAGTAACATAGTGTGTATTAGTGCAGTTCTCTCTGCTGTTCCAGGCACCCTGGGGTCTGAGAGCACAGCAACTGTGGATAAGGGGAGAGTCCTGCATTTGCCTAGGAAGTTTCTTTCCCTCAGGAGGGATGTCTATCTTGTTGCCTAGGAAGACTCATGTGTGCTGAGAACACAGTACCACATGGACTCATGAGTTTGGAGTTAGATGCACTGGAGCTGTGTCAGGCACCACCTAGGACACAAGGTCACATGTGATGTTCAATCCAGCAGTAGGTTTTTACTTCATAAGAAGGAACTGAACACTTTATTTAGGATCACTTTTAAGAAAGATAGATCTCTTCTCTAAATGAAAAGAATCAATCAGTCTGAGGAGAAGGGTGATTTGACATGGTGAAGGCAATTTGTAAGGGCTTTGGATGTAAATCAGCCCCGAAGAAAGGAACTCTCAAGGCACCCTGGCAAATTTCACTTCAAGTTAAGAATTCAGGGCAACTGAAAAGAGGAGTGGGTCCAAGCCTAGATTAGGAACCTGGAGTCAGAGGTGGCATGTGCGCTGTTGGTACTTTATAACTAATAAAACGAATAGTGGCACAGACATTTGTGTTTCCCTAAGTCTCATTTTAGTTGAATGTCTTTAAAACACAGAGAGCATGGGAATATGCTGCTCAAAGCAAATTTTACTGGTTTAAATCAGTTTGTTTCTCTTCTTTGTTCTTTGGTAAGTTCACTGCATTTGTGGGAAGACTGAATATAAAATACAAAATTTTGGTCTCAGAACTGAACACAGCTGCTCTTTTTAATAATTGCATATTCAAATTGCAGGCTAAATACCTGAGATAAAATAGGTATGTTCTTGAGTGGCAAGGTTTTGTCTGAAATACATATAGGGAAAATACATGCATGTAGGTTAAGAATTTATTGAAATTGAAATGGTGGATGTGTAGCTAAAGTTGTTCTTTTCAAAAAAAATCTAAAAGAAAATGAATAGATTTCAATAAAGAAACAAGAGAAAATGGAAAAGGGATTTAAGTAAAATTTTTATTTTTCATTTTTAAAAGGTAATGGAAGTAAGAGATAGAAGTTTGGATTTCGGAGTGCCCATCTCTGAGGTGGTGAAGTTTCAGAGAGCAGAGTTTCTGCAGGAAGGAAAACGAATGAATGTTTCCCGGATTTGAACCCCACAGTGCCTTGCTCTGGAACGTGTCTGGAATGGCACCTGGCCCACAGAGGGGCCCAGAACAAACCTGGGAGGAACAGAGTCTGCACAGCACTGCTGTGGGATGCTCAGTTCTTGTATGTACTGGTCAATGACACACAAAACTGAGAATAAAGACAGAAAAAAGGCTTTGTGGCAAGGTAGGCCAACCTACCCACCCATTCTGATTGACCTCAGGAAGTGACCTTTCACTTTTCTTGCTCACATTCTGGCTGGCAGCCCAGAAATGAGCATCAGGGAAGATGATTATAAAATTTAGAACCTGCTTAAGTAAGGAAAGATGAGTTTTGCAAGTTCAATACTAAAGTGATTTAGTGGCAGGACAGCTAAAAGTGAAGGAGAGGGGCTGGAAGGAGATGTCAGAGTGGCGATGTAAAAAATAGTACTTACAATTCTTTAAGAGTTTGTTTTGGCTAAGGAAAAGGAATTTTAAAATGTTCCCACTTTGATACAGCAGTGGTATCACTGAGATAAGATTGATGGAAATGTTAAATCTTCAGATGTTGAGTGTTCAAGGGGAAAACTGAGTCATAGAAAGACAACTTGGAATACATTCTACTCACTGTGCAGTCCAACTAACATGCCGTTCATGGCATCATATCTTAGAGGAGTTCCCTTTCCAGAAGACTCACTGTGAATTCAGAGAACAACAAATTAACACCCAAGTTATTTGATTTTGCATTTAATGTTGTCTCTTTTCTGAAACACCTAAAACAATCGTATCATGCCATTGTACTATAGGCTAAGACAAAGAATTTACCACAGGGGCCACTAAACATTGACCTCTTGCTGAACAAGGTGACTTGATAAAGTTTTCAAGTGCTGACAGATCTAACATAACACTTAATATATCATCTTTAGGCAACTGTAAGCATGAAACACACTAAGAAATCACTTTGCCCACTTTTGCTAAAGTAAAATCAATTAAACAAATCCATGGATCATGGAAGCCACCTGGTAGAGCATCATCTTATTGAATAAGGCAGACTTTTTCCCAAATCTGTTTAGTTTACATGGAGCCCTAGCTCTGCCTCTTCAGGTTTTCTTTAAGTGAAATTTTAGCCTATTCACTTTTACTTCTTATACTTTTTACTTAAATTTAGGAATTTTGGTTTTAGTTCTTATGAATTGGAAAGCTGTTCACATTGATGATTAGTATAAGAGGAAACTTGGGGCTAGTACAGAAAGGGATGTTCAAAGTTAGGTTAATGTCAACCTAAGACTCTTGGTGATAATGTGAAAGAAAGAGGGAAGGAGGGAGGAAGGGGAGAGAGAGAGAGAGAGAGAGAGAGAGAGAGAGAGAGAGAGAATGTGAAAGGTGGAGTAGGAGATGGAAAAGAGAGGAAGAGGATGAGTAGGAAAGCTCTAGTAACTATGGTAGTATATTGATCACTAGGTACTTCCAGCTTCTCCTGACCATTAAAGGACAATCATACTTTTTGTTCTTTGTGTCTGTCACAGCCTTGATGCTTGTTTAGCTGATACAACTTGAGATGACATGGTACATGCCACTTCTAGGCACTAATGTATAGGCCAGGCCCAGGGCAGTTAGTGGTTCTTCACACTTCCTTCTTTCTGCTGTGGCTGGAGGAATGCCTGCTGAGATGAAGCCCCGTCAGCCTGATCCTTGACTGACAATAATGAACAGAGAGAGTCCTTCTTTCAGTCTGTATTTAACATCTCATGTGAGCCAGGAAATTAACTTTGTTAAGGTAATGTGATTTTGTTCCTATAGCACAACCCAATTTATGCCATCTGAAACAGGAAATAGGAACTAGCATAACAGAACTATAAAAATGGCAACACTGGCTTAGCTACAAAAGATAACAATTCATGTTACAGTGACAAAACATTTGGTGACAGTGTTGGTTGCTGTCACTTTGAAGGCAAACTATTTGCATAACAGATCTATAACCTTAGGGAAAGAGGTTGAAAGTGGAATCTAGTATGTGTTAGTGGCTGTTGATTGTGCTTGGCAAGCTCAAAAGAAATGGCAAGCACAAGCAGGAATGAAAACAAATCTAGAAATTTGAAGACTTGTGGGCTAAGAAGGGATATTCTTTTCAAACCCAACTGGTCAAAGAGAAGATTTGGCAATTCACCCTCGTGGCAAATAACAAGTCAAGAATATTATTGTCATATTCTGTTACAATCTTTGGATGGGTTGGCCCAACTGGTGAGGTGGTGCCCTCAAAGTGAGTAAAATGGTCTGGGGAGAGAATCTAGATGGATGCCTAGATGCCTGTTACTATGCAGTCTGAAAGACCTAAATTGAGGAGAAGGAGGGAAGGAAGGAGAGAGGGAGAAGGGAAGAGAGGGAGAGAGGGAGAGAGAGTGAGTGAGAGAACGAGAGAGAAACAAGAACATATATGGGGCCATTCAGTTAAGAAAAGAAACTCAGCAAACTTAAGAATTATAAAGCATGTTTGGAAGCTAGTCACAGACATAGATGTGGGTCTATGGAGCCTACAGCCTGAACTCAAATAGTAACAATGGTAAGCTTTTCTGAGCTCTGTACTAATAAGAACCACTGGCCTGAACTGAGGGAAACTAAGAAGACTGTTGAAGACCTAAAGTAACTTGTGGGTGGACATGGAAGGAAAGTTTCTCAGCTTTCACTGAGGACTTGTTCTTCAATGTCCACATAAGCGATCTCCAGGACAATGACAGAGGTGAAGTAAACTCCCAAAGGCTGAGAGCTCAGGGTGTAGGGAGCTGCGGCAAAAGCCTTGTTTCCCCAGAGCAGAAACAGGACTATTCATGGCACATTCTCCACCCAGGGCATGGGAACCTTGTTCTGCCTAACCAGAGGGAGAGACTGGAATTGCTGTAGACCAGTGATTGCTGGGGTCCTCCCATTCCTCCTTTCAGTTTGCTTTTTATATATTGGTGTGAGATAACCCTACAGCTTTTCCCTTTAATTCCTAGTGCTCCAGAGCAAGAGAAGTCATGCCCATACCTTATATAGAAACTCTCACGCAGGACACAGAAATCATAGATATGCTTCTAAATGGAGGAAACATCATAAATGAAACCACAGGTCTAAGACCAACCAAGGAACCATAACTGCAACATGCTACGACAGGAGAGGGCTAAACCATTATTGTATCAGGAATTCCTACATATCAGTAAAGAAAAGTCCAACATAACAATAAAGTGATGAGAAAAAGGTATAGCATCTAATTGTTCAGCTAGTTCTAAGGAGAAATAGGTGAAGAGGAAATTAGAGAGCTGGTAGAGACAGGGAAGATGGTGAGACTGTGCACTTAGAGTCTCTAAGAGAAGGAGAGAGGGGTAGAAAATCAAATGAAAGCATCCCAGCCTACTGAACATCTACAGAAACTTAGGCAAAATGATTGGAGAATTCTTGAATCACTGTCATCTTCTGTGGAGTCTCACATCTCTCATAAATAAGACTGCCTGAAATCCCAGACACACATAGTCACTGGCTAGGAGCCGGGATCCTTGGTCAGCTTGGCTCCCTGGCGGGAGGTTGGCAAGACACAGTTGTATGGTCACCACTGTTAAACTTAACACAAATACGAAACACCAAAAGATAGACAAGTGCTCGTGTTAGAAGCATTTGAAAATGAAACAATGACAAAGAATCCATTTTCAGCCCTCATATTAGCAAAAAGTGCTTTGATGACAGAGATGCAGGACACAGCATGCTTTTTTGTTTTAGCCATGTAAGCTCACATAACTTTACCAGTAGAAAATCAGTATGTGATACCTGTTGCTCAGAAATTACACGTTTCTAATGCATCCCACAGACATAGTGATTCATACATGCACAAAGCCACATTCTGTCGGTTCATTTGCATGGCATGAAACTTTCTATGCATGTGTGACCTGTTACATGTAGTTTTACATGTACAAAGCAGTGTCAATGTTATTGATTTAAACAGTGACTGCCATAGCTAAAGACTGGAAATCATTTAAATGTCTATCAATAACTGATTATATAAACTATAGTTATCCATAAAATTAAATATGTTTTTAAAATAATGAGGCATGCAATGATAAAACACATTATCTGATACATTTGTTAAAAAGGTACAGAGCAATGTATAAAGTATGCTAATGTTTATGCTTTTAAAAGAGGGAATTTTATATATACAACTAGTTCTATGTATATATGTGTAGTGAACTCCATATAAGAAAACTGTTGTCAGGAACTGTCCCTGGGAGGGGATTTTATGGGACAGGAGTATAAAGAACTGATTTTCTTAGCAGCCAGATAAAAAAAGAGAGAATTTATTAAGAAAGAAAATACTTCCAAGGAAGGGAACAAGCTGGACCAGGGAGAATGTTTAGAAGTTCAAAGGCCATGCAGCACAAAGGATGGGCCATTTGTACCACATTCTGCTGGCTCATTTGCATGGCATGAAACTTTCTATACATGTGTTACCTGTTACATGTAGTTTTACATGAGGCTGCATTTCAAGCATCACATGTCTCATAACATTTAAAATCTTTACCTAGGATACATTTCAGTACTATAAATTGTAGGTCACCTTCAGACACTGGGGCTTGCCTCTTTACCTGTGCCAATGGCTCCAACCAGTTCTAGAGGGCCTCCTCTGGGGCCTGGGAGTTTCCAACCTCCCTCTTTGCCAAAGCAGATTTTTTTCTGATGCTAATTTATAGTCTTTGTAGAGGGCCTTTGGGATGATACTCTACCCCATTTTCCTGCCTCCGTAACTTCATTGTCTTCTAGAAACTTGTCAAGGGAAATGCTACATCCTTGTAGTTGGACTTGAACTCAGGGCCTTTTGCATGACAGACACGCATTCTATCAGCTCAGTTCTATCTCTAGCCTGGCATCCACTGCTTTTAAAAGACTTTGATACTTTGATGGGTACTTTAAACACCCCATCACTTGGAGGGCTAGAGCAGAGAACCCTGCTAGCAGAAATCATAACAAAAGTTAAAAACCCTTTAGAGTCTTCAAAGCCTATTTGCATAATGACTAAAGCTACAGTGCTTGTTTAATTTAGAAATTTGAATTGAAATTCAAAGGCACCAAAATGGGGCAACGTGCACTGCATTTGGCACTGGTATGGCTTCATACATGTTGCATGAAGGTAGTTGTAACACCCCATCTCATTTTAGTCCAGAGGTTTCCACCATTGCTTCCTCTTTCATTCGTGATTTTGGTAACTTTTCTTTTTTTTAATAAAAAAAATTACTGAATTTTTGCTAATTTTATTTAATGCATTTTGATGGTATTTAGACTCCCTCCCCTATCTGCATGCCTTTTTTAGACCCTTGTTCACTGGATTTCATGTACTCTGTCATATATATAAGGCCTGTTGAGTTAAATTTATATTCCTCCTTGGGGTCCATCCATTGGAATCTGGTTAACCTACCTAGCATTACACTCTTTTTTAAAAAATATTTTTAATTTATTATTTTTATTTTATGTGTATGCATGTATTGCCTGCATGTAGGTAAGTGCACCCGTGTTGTGCAATGCCTTTGAAGGATAGAAGAGGTTGTCGGATCCCCTGGAACTAGAGGTACAGGCAGTTGTTAGCTGCCATATGGGTGCTGATTTGAACCCTGGTCTTCTGCAAGAATAACCAGTGTTCTTAACTGCTGAGTCATCTCTCCAGCCCCCTAACATTACACTCTTAAAGAAAACCAACTCTCGAAGCCTTTGAGAGGGAACTGACACCGATTCTAACCACTCCAACAGCTATCAAAATACCTAAAAGCAAATCCTGAATTCATCACTCTAGAATCCAGCCTTGGAAGACAAAAGAAAAATGAGGAGGAACCCAATAGAGGGATGCTTTTGGAAGCCCTTGTCAAGAAAATCCAGTGGACTCTCATATGAACATTTGAAAATTGCCCTGTTCTGACTTTTTTCTAGTTCCCTGTCTAGAACTTGTAACTAATTACTCTTGCTTTTACTTCTCCTTCGTATCTCCTATTCATGATCCAAAGACTTTCTTTTCCTCCTTGAGATAAAAGTTATGCAATTTGGGAGTCTTTTAGGTAGACCCACTGAAGGAGTACTCCAATTGCCTCCCCTTGCATCCTTGATCAGCATGGAAAAAGCCAGGGCATTCCGTATCCTGATTCCCTATTGACAATTTAGGTAAATCTCTTAGCAAACTACTCTGTTCCAAAGGCCAAAAATGTCAAAAATATTTGGGAGCATTTATCTAATCCTTAAAAGATTTTAGGGTTACCTCTTCAGAGAGGGGAATAGTTAGAGTAGCCAAAAGCCCCATAAAAAAAATTAAAGAAGAAGAAAGAGTACATGAAGTTATCAGAAAAAAAGTGATGGGGAGATATGGGAGGAGTTGGAGGGGAGGGAATGGGTATGGATTTGATCGAAACACCTTGTATGTATGTATGAAATTCTCAATAATTTATTTAAAAAATTAATCTTTACAATTTAGAAGCAAGATTTATTTTAACTCAATAGCTTACAAATGTACACCAGAAAAGAAAACTTAACATGTAAGTGCTATTGTCTTTATTACTAAAACACCATATGCCACTAAGATATTTACAAATAAAGTCATCTATCTACCGAAAATTTAAAAAAAAAAAGAAAGAAAAAAGAAAAACAAAACCGACTCTCCCTCTTCTCGCAGTTATCAGTTGCCAATAGCTCCCTAGCTAAGGCTGAGGTTTCTTACCCACTTCCCCATGACTGTGCTGGGATTTTGTCTGGCTGGAGCTTAGGTGGAACTTGTGCATGCTGCTACTATTGCTGTAAATTCATATGAGTAACTTCCCTCGCTGTCTGGAAAGCTGTTTCCCTGTTGTCATGCACAACCTCTGGTTCTTACCATTTTTCTGCCCTCCCATTTGCAATGATTCCTGACCCTTGGGAGGCAGAAGTTCGATGTGGTGTCCTGTTCAGGGACAAGCATTCTGCAGCTTTTTCTTCTCTGCACTTTGGCCAGTTGTGGCTTTCTGGGTTAATCACCATCTGCTGCATGAGGAAGCTTTTAAGATCTCATTTCTTCTGGTGCTGTTCTAATGTTCTACCATGAGCATGCACGAGCAATAAGAGAATCGATTAAAAATAAATTATATAGTAAAATCCCACCTTCCTTCTGCTTCTACCTATGGCTGCCATGTGTCAGGTTCATTTCTTACCATCTCATCATATGGTTGTGGAGAGCTGTCTTTGGCTGACATCAATACATCTAATTAAGTTAAAAAGGAAAAGAGCTTAAATGTTACTTCAGTCACCCAGGAATTTTGTGCAGGGGCAATTTTTCTCATTCTTGGAATATTTGCCTTCTATCCGTATCTCCTCTACAATAATCTGGAGAAAAAGCATTCAGTGTGATGATCAAGATTGGGGTCATGATATTATGCTTCCATTTACTGCTTGGTAAATGGTATTTTGAAACAGGACCAAAGTCTGTGTTTTCTTAGAAGTCACTTGTTGTAAAGGCAGGCCAGCTATGATGAGGGACTGGATGTGACACTCCCTCTGCTTTCAAGGGAAACTAGAATAAGAAAGAGCATTTGAATAAGATGCCCATTATTTGCACCTGTGTTGAGCCCTATATTTCAAACTCTTATCTATATCTTTGAGATGTGCTATTCCAGACTAACATGACAAAATGACCTCAGAGATGGTCTATTTCTTCTTTTTATTTTACAGATGAAATGCCTGGAGCCCAGAGAAAAGAAATTTCCCAAAGTCACAATACCAGACAAAATAAAGCAATCCTTCTGCAGTGTGGGAACTCATATGAGCATCACTCTGGCTTAAAATGCAGGCCTCAGAACACCTCTGACCGTGTTACCTGGAGCTGCAAGAAATTCTTCAGGTCAGTGTCTTTGGGTGTGCTCTTCTTTCCTGTTCCAGAAAGATGACCCTTTGGCAAACATTTGCTGGAGAGCCAGATAGCAAGGTTGAGACTGTCCATTTGTCTCCATTTAAAAATGTATGTAGAGCTTTTTTCCCCTTCTCACAGTTACCATATGAGTATTGATTGTAATTAGTTCTATGAGGACTCCCCTTAGGTTCAGAAGTTAGTCTGGTAATTAACTGTTCAGGTCTCCCCTTGCTGACAGGATTGCTGGTGAGTTACTGCTCTTTCTGGTCAAATCCTGGGATCCATTCTATTTAATCATCTACCCTCAAGAGTTGGAATTCAGATGGAATCTGGCCTCAGGTGCCTTTTCCATATTTGTCATGGAAAAAGAGGATCTTCAGATACTAGAATGTGCCCCCTATTCTTTATGGCAGACACATCTACATCAGAACCCCCAAATCATGCATAGCTTGTTGGCAAACAGCATGAATTGTCCAGATGGATTCCTTTTTTTTTTTTTTTAAATCAGGGTCTCCCTGTAGTCCTAGCTGGCCTACAACTTGCTGTATAGACCAATCTGGCCTTGATTTCACGGAGACCAGCTTGCTTCTGCCTCCCGAGTGCTGGAATTAAAGGTGTGTGCCACCATGCCTTCCAAATGGAATTCTTGAAGCTTTCCTGACACTGCCAGGATAGGATCAAATCCTCATCCTTCCTAAATGATCTTGGTTCTTTCGTTTGGCGGAGGAGGGATGTTTCCTGCTTTTATTTCATTCTAAATTCTGGGAAAGATATTGTCCTGTTGTGAATTGGTGGGTATGTGAAACCTAGAGTCCCAGGAAATGCATATGATATACATATTTTTAGCATAAAATTTCTGAGGCTTGATTCCCACTGTGCCTATTTTGTACTTACATAGACTTCACTGACCAAATTTGTGTTTGGGTTTGGAGTTGCAATATAATAGGAATGCAGGATAGTGATTGTAGTACAGGAATTTGTAAGTAATCAATTAATAATTATGTGTGAACTATGACAGAAATCCTTTTAGATTAAATCAAAATACCTGCCTTTTTCTGGGGCCTGTTTTTAAGGACAATCATATGCATATCTATATCTATATCTATATATATCAAAACAGCTAACAGTTTAACTTCTGCTTTGTGGTGGTCAGAAGCCCTGGATTTGCTATGGTTAAGACACCATAAACCCTCAGTGTTCCGTGGAAAGGATGCTGAAGTGGGGAGTGTCCAGGCCCATCTGCTCCTGAGTCCTACATGACTTTCCCTTAGGACTGCTCTTCCCTCCTGCAGTGTCTTGACTGCTTCAAACAGACTCTCTTGGGTACCTTGAATCCTTTGCATCCTGGATTTATTTCCTGAGGTTGGTGGTTCAGATTGTCAATCAACCCCAAGGATTTAGTTCTCTTGTGACTTTTCATTCTTACCTGGTCAATTAGAGAGAGTTGGACTTGAATGGAAGCTGAGCTCACATGGACTAGGGCCAGAATAACTAGATCAGGGAACTCAGTGTAGCCATGATAAAACAAGTTATATAACCACGCGACCATCTCCTCCCATCTATTCTTAGATAATATTTTTAAGTAACTGACACATGGCAGGCTGAAAGGAGGTACTTGGTGTCCTGCATCTTGTGACTATAAAGGGACACTGGAGAAGAAAACTGCAGGGATGCACTCATGCCCAATACAGATTTGCAGCAGTGCCAGGGATGGTTTCTGACCCACTGGTGGTACAGTCCCATAGTTTATGCATTTAGTCATTGTTGATTGCATATTATTTACATGGCATCACAAGAGGCAAAAACTGTCTCTTGTCCTCCAGGAGAATCTATTGAGGACTAATTTAATCTGATCAGAGATTCTGTGTCTGCAAAGCCAATGAACGGGAGTGGGAACAACAGGACCTGTGAGCAGCTGTCACGTAATTGAGCCTGAGGAGAAGGTATCCATGTAAGTAGGCTCGGGAAAGACTTGGGTCACGTGTAACTACATGTAGGGAACACGACTCACAGCTGGATTTTAAGGGCAATTATGCAACTATGACAATACTAAGCAAGATCTGATTTCCCTTTAGACTTGAGACCTGCAAAATAGAAATGTGTTATCTATCTCCTTTCACAGCAGTGCTTAATGATGTGTCTGCTCAGCCCCAGAACAATCCTTCATGTGAGAAAGTGAGTGACAGTCATTGACAAAACTTGCTGGGAATTAATTTCCTGCAGTTCCCCAGTGAGCACATGCATTTTATGCTTCAAGATTATTGTTGCAGACAAAAGACATGTAGAATAAAATGGGGTTGTATTCGATCTATGTTAAACACAATACTGGAGGCTTCCAGGGGAAAAATGTTCATATTTCTTCCAAAGAAGGTTAGCGAGAGGCTAAAGTTGCCAGCAATGAAACATTAAATGTTTGAGCACTAACCTACCTGGAGATTGTTTAATAATGTTATATTCTGAGGCCATTGCTTCAGGTGTCTGATGTATTATTTTCAGTAAAATGGTTATTTTCAGTGTTTGTCTTCTGGAAGATGGTGCTCTTGGGAAGAATAAAGAGGACTAGGAAATAAGATTTTTTTTAAAAAAGCAGTTCTTTTAAAGTTGCTCACAGTTCATCCTCTGAACCAAGATCAGTCTAGAGGAGTCAACAAAATTGAATGTTCTAAATTAGATCAAAATGCAAGTTTGCTGTTAGTATATGATCCCCAAACAGCATACAATAAAACCAGGAATCTGGAATCAACCTGGCATATTGGTTTCAGATCTTGGCTTCGATAATAATTAGTTATGTGATATTAGCCAAGTTACTAAACCTCTTGAAAAAGTATCTACCTCAGCTGAACATGATGGTGCATACCTTTAATCCCAACGCTCGGGAAGCAGAGGGATTTCAGTGAGATTGAGGTCAGCCTGGTCTACATAGTGAGTTCCAGGCCAGCTGGGGCTGCAAGGAGACCCTGTTTCAAAAAAAATTATTCGTGTCATAAAGTTGTGAGGATTAAATAAATTAGTAACAATTCAAGTTGCATATCCAGTATGTGCTTAAAATGTGTTGAAGAGTACTTAGTGTTTCTGACTTCATGCATGTGGTTAAAAAATGCTTGTGGTTATGAATATCTGTTGTTTCAAACTCCAGCCATTTTTTTTTTGTTTTATCCTGAGTACTACTAGGCTTCATGCTTCTTTGAGACTGCTTGATTTTTAGCCCCCAAAATGATTTTGGGAGCCATGCTGTGGTTACGGTAACTTACATGAAGGCTTAGCTTAACTTCTAAGACCAACTTCTTTTCCACAAGCTTCATGGTGGATAATTTTTCCTTTATTGAATTTGTGTATAAATTATTCTGTATTTCCAAAGGGTATTCAAAGTGTTTATTTGGGGTTTCATCTTCCAGTCCTCCAGCTGCACTGGCATTTCCTGGGGGTGGGAGGTTGTTGCAGGAATTCTATAAAGAGACCTCATTGTTTCTGATGCCACATGACCCAGAAAATATGACAGTCACTTACTTGTTGGAGGCAAATCAGTGCTGAGTTTGCTGAGTGTTGCATTTCTGTTGAAAAATCTAATACATGGGACTGGAGAGGTGACAGTGGTTAAGAGCAGTGGCTGGTTTGCAGAGGACTTGGGTTCGATTCTCAGCACTCACATGGTGGCTAACAACCATCAGTAACTCCAGTTCCAGGGGATCTGACACCCTCTTCTGACCGCCGCAGGCTCTGAACAACATGGGTGCACTTATGTACATGCAGGCAATACATGCATACATATAAATTTTAAAATAAATAAATTAAAATAAAATATTTTAAAAAAGAAAAATCTAACACAAGGGCCAAAGCATCCTTCTCACTCTGCATAGATTGTAACAGAACTGATGTCAGAGCTTTCCAATACTTGAACTACCTTCTCTCTCAGGAGGACCGAGTACTTCCATAGCACCTGCAGATGTGCAAGATAGAGAATGTTAGATATAGCTGCCATTTGCCTTCAAATACCTATTTCCAAATCAAAGAGCAGAGTAACTCAAATTTTCCTAGTACCAGACATCAAAATAGATTCAGTGGGGACTTTCTGAGAATAATGTTGAAAAGCAAACCATAGCTAAAATGTAAGAAGCAGATGGATTTCTAAGGTCTTACCTGGAGAGCTGGAGTGTAGCTCAGTGGCAGAGTGGCTTGCCCAGCATGCATGAAGCCCTAGATTTGATCCTCAACACTGGGAAAAAAGTTTGAACATAGGATAGTACTAAGACTAGGGCACCTAAAAACAGGTGAGAAATAGGGGGCCCAGCCACAATATTTTTAGAGGTTGTGTGGTTCCCCCCATCTTTTTACATTCCCTGTGTGGTCTGACTAATCCCCTGTCCTTCTTCTGCCCTCTGTTCACACCCCCAGTTCTTGGGGAAACTGACTGCTTTTAGACTTGTTCTTCTATAGTCAATACAAACCTCATTAGGCTCTGTCCCTCTGCTGTCTTCATTCTCCGGCAGTCACCAGAGAAATGATGAGTGTTTTCCACACTGGCTACCTCAGGGTCACTTTAATTCCAGGGCAGACATGTGTCCATGCATTTATACGAGCTGGAGAGGTAAGGATCAATATACATTTAGGAAAGAATGCAACGCTCATACTGCTCCTCATAAATCTAGGCACCTTAGCTGTTAGATGTTGTTGTACTGAATACGCCAGGACATTAAACATTAGTCAGATTCCAAAAATATATTTACTTATAGATCTTTCATATGTGATAAAAATAAATTAAGCTCTTCTATCACAACATTATATATTAATGTATATGACACACAATAACAAGATAGTTTATCTATCATATATATGGAGAGAATGTTATCTTTATTTCTTTGAAAAATTTTTTTTTTTTCTTTTTGAGACAGGGTCTCCCTGTAGCTCCTGGAACTCACTATGTAGACCAGGCTGGCCTTGAACTCACAGAGATCTGCTTGCCTCTGCGGCATAAAAGTCATGTCTGTGGACTCTGTCGTGGATTTGTAGTTGGAATTGCCTATTTTTTTTTCTTTTTTGTCCTTTTGAGACAGGGTCTCCCTGTAGCCCCAGCTGTCCTGGAACTCATTATGTAGACCAGGCTGGCCTCGAACTCACAAAGTTAAAGAAAATGTTATAAACTGTAGTACTGGGTATTAGTTATTTTGAGAGAGAAACAGACCTTCCCAACCATATATGCAGACTTGTGAGCACGTGCAGACACACCTCAGTCTGTGCCTCAGGGCTTGCTTTGGCTTGTGCTCCTCAGAAGCATGGCTCCCATGGCCTCAAAGATACTTTATCATACTTAGACCCATGTGGGGCAACCTCTTAGGCTTCTACTTCAGTGAGACCCAGTATCAAGGACAATACAGCGTTTACTTCTCTGCATTGAATTCCGGGGTCTGTCACACTACGTAATTTAAAATCAGGACTCTTTTAGGGAATCCAAGGCACAGAGAGGTGAGTACACTGACCATCCTCTACTGCCAACTACCAAAGTTGGGATGGAAAGGAGGGACACTTGTTCTCTGTGTTTTCAGCATGGAATTCTCCTCTGCTAGTGCTTTAATCACCATACTGACAGTTCTTAAGACCTAGTTTGCCAAGAGCCTCCTTTCTAGTTCTTTAGTTTTGCTGTGGCAGTTGGCTTGTGATATAGATATGATTTTATATAGGTGCACTTCTTTTTGTTGTTTACTGTTAATAGATTTGCATATTTAATTGCAAACTGTTTTTCAGCTTAACAATGAAGTAAAGAGCTCACAGAACGCAAGCATGAAAGACAGAGTAGATATGAGCAAAGTTTAGTAAGGAGGGACAGGAAGGTACTGTAGTAAGAGGATCAAGGTTTGGGTTTGGTCTCTGCTGCCCAGGCTGGTTCAAGGCTATCCAAAGGCCCTGCTCCTCTGCTTGGTTCATTTTGTGAAGTCGCTATGTACCTCCTCTTTATTATCTTGTCAGGCTATATGCTGATTTTTTTTTCTTGATTCCTTACGATGTTTTTCCAGTCAAGACGGGTCAATTATAATTATGATTATGAAAACTATTGCTATTATTGTTACCATTTTTATTATTGCTTTTGGTTTTTCTCTAAGGCTGCCGAATAGAAGGAATAAATGGACATTTATTGAGTGTTTGCGTTTTCCAGGAACTTAGCCTATATCACATCATTGAACCCTTACAACTGCTCTGGGGGGTTGGAGTTGATTATTTTCCTATTTTATGTAGAAGAAAACTAAACATAATGAGATATCAAATAATGGCCAAGATCACATGGATACCACTGGTAAACTTCCATCTATCTGAATCCAAAGCCCTCAGTCTTCTTATTCCAGAGAACTGCCTTCCTCTTAGACTGTCCTGCCTTTCTGGTTAGTGCTTTGAAGGACTGCTGACTGGGATCTTGGTGTCTCACACAGGCTCCTTCTGTCTTCACTATTTCTAATCCACACTTTGAAGCAGCTTTATCTTTTCAACACTTCCAAAATAAGTTCAGCATCTCTTCATCTGCAGAAAGAAGAATTTTAAACTTTTACAGATCACAGAGATGGAAAATGTCATGAAATATAGATACCCTCTCTGAAGAACTCTACTGTAAACATACACAGAGATTTTGGCATAGTATTTCAAGATATTAATAGGTCTCTTGTAGAATAACTGTAGATTCTTAGTCAAGATTGCTCGACATTTCACTGATCAGATATTAAGCAAACATCTGGTTCTCCATTTTGAATCAGCAAAATAATTTATTTTACGGACCCAAGTGAGAGCATGGTAACAATGCCCCATTCCAGGTGAAGTTTTCCTTTTCTTTTAGGTAGCTTGGTGTGTCCGTGCATTGCTCCCCTAAAGGACTCACTAGGACAACTAACTCAAGATGGCCCAGATAGCTGGTTCCTTTTCCATACTTTACTTTCTTCATCTGGAATATTTGGTATGATTCTTGTTCTTTTCTGCATCTCAGAGTGAAGATAAAATGGGTAAAGGGTTAAACACAGTTCACACGTAAAATCATCAATGTCAGTTTGTCACTGAGGCCAACATGTTGGCTTCCCCATTTTTGCTTAGTTGACTATGCTGAGTCTTCTTGAGAACTGCCTGCAGCTATTGCTTCTGACATTTCTCAAACTTTCTGAAGGAGGGGCAAATTTGGCATTCTACCTGAGGCTTAGCTAAGGACTAGTGCCCTGTTGGCATACTTACAAACTGCTTTAAAGCCCTTGATTTTAAATGTACTTTGAGGCTTAATGTGGATAGATATTCCCATTTTGCATTTCTCCAAGAGCTGTCCAGTGCTGGTGGCAAATCTATAGCTGCCTGTGTCTTGACTCATTGGAAAGAGTCTTACGCTTCAAGATGATATAATTCATCCAGCACTGTAAAGTAAGCAAATGCTATTTTCACAATCAACCTAGGGGAACATGACACTTTTCCTTAAAACGCTTGACCTGATAATTTTCTGTTATGGATTTGAAGTCTGAGAAGTTCCCGGAAGTATACTTGTTGCTTATTCAGGTAGACAGTCTTTGCTATTCAAGCTATAACATGGTCCTATTATAGGAATGGCTCTAGTATCTTCAGAGAGCAAGCAATTCTGATTCTCTTCTCGATGTAAAGCTGAAGATCCTTGCAACTTTACTGCTGTTTTTGCTGTTGCTGATCCCTTTTTAGGACTAATGATTTGACTTTGCACTAATGAGATTAAACCCAGCAGGGGCAGATATTTTCTTTTTTAATTTTAATTCCTGTTATTTAATTGGCATTGCACACACATAATGAGACCAGAAAAAATACCCTGTAGCAATCTGTTCAATACAAATAAGTCAGGCAGATGCAGCCAGATGTATCCATGGTGACCTCCTGATTGTCTCACTCCATATACATTAGGAAAGGTAGCCCAGAATACTTAACTCTCAGCTTGCTGAATGGTGTTTGCTTCTTCTACAATAAAAGGTATTTACTCATCTTTGTGTTTCATCCATATTGGGCCTTGTATCCTCAGGGCCTGTGGGAATGGCACAGCCTAGAGTTAAGTAGGTGCTCATCTCTGGTACTAGTTTCTGGCTGACTGCCCTGTAACTTCAGTACTACAGACAAAGACCCTTCTCTTCCCAAGGCTTCATATTGCAATATCCTTAATTAAGGAGAAACATTGGACTATATCAAGGCAAACAGAAGAACGTGAAAATTTTCTCATTTGTCTACTAGATTCCTATAGGAAAATCAACCTTCTTTCTGAAAAAAAAAGATACAATTTCTTTTTTATTATTATATTTTTTACTCATGAGAGTTCTATACATGTTCAAACTCCCTTTTCCCTCCTCCAACTTTCCCTGAAGATACTATTTTTTAAGGTTATCAGGAGCACAAAGGGATCCTCTCTGGTGAGCCACAGTGAGTTTAAATTTTCAGTGCCTTTCCATGGATTCCGTCTTTCAGGGTCAGCTTCTCAATCCAAAGGCATCCATCAAAGCACCGTTGCATGGTGACAACAGAAAGTTTCCTTCAACACACCGATAAGCATTTCCTTTCTTCCAAAACAGGCCACGTGAAAGTTTTGCTAAGTTCCATGGAATGAATTGGGTGATTCTACCATGTATCCTGGAACTTTCCTTTGTTTACGAAGCACATGGAACGAGAAAATTTCCATGCCTGTAAATATAAGACATTAACATGCTATTAAAAGAACCGTACAGAGGAAGTCCCACTCACCCTGTTAAGCTCTGTCTTCTGTGATTTTCCTCACCACAAAGCTGGTTCTCTTCTGTGCCTTCATAATGCAGGAACCCAGATGGCGTCATCAGAACCTCCCTTCTGTCTACCAAGAGCATTTCCTTGTTTTCTTTTTCTTTTTCTAAATATATTTTATTTATTATTTTTAATTTATGTGTATGAGTGTTTTGCCTGCATGCATGTAAGTATACCCATGTTGTGTGCAGTGCCCACAAAGATCAGAAGAGGGCATTGGATCCCCAGGAATTGGAGTTATAGATGGTTGTTAGCCACCATGTGGGTGCTGGGAACTGAATCTGGGTCCTCTGCAAGAGCAACCAGTGCTCTTAACCACTGAGCAGTCTCTCCAGTCCCTTTGTCTTCATTTTCACTGCTGCCATCATGGTCAAGTTCCATTTGTGATCTACAAACAGGGTAATAACATCTCAGTCATCTTCCCTTTTACAAACCTTACCCAATGCTCTTCATTCAGGGGAGTGTATTGTTGTTTTAACAGACATACTTTGAAGCCTATACAAATTAGTATAGGCTTAATATTAGTATAGAATATACTAAATATTAGTATAGTAGTATACTAATAATTAGTATTAGTATAGCATTGGTCAGAGGGACATAAAGGACAGTTTTTACACCTTGCCCTCCTAGGTCGACTAGTTCCAGGGGACTATGAGCATCTCTCAAAATGTCCTGTAACTGTAGTGAGTCACCTGTCCTCTTGATCAAGGAGGCCGTGGAGACCCCTCGACATGGACTTGAACCAGTTTCCAGTCTACAAAGAGGAGGGTCAACACAGAGGAATCATTTCCTCCATGTTTCCAAGTGAAGCCAGCCATGGTTGAGCAGGACCTTTGACTTATCTTCACATAGTTGGAACCGGTAAAAGAGGAGCCAGAGGCTCCTCCCAAGCCCATGTGACCCCTGAGGAACAGATCCTCAAATGGCCTTAAGAGTAAGAAAAAATTGGTTTATCTGGGCCAACTGTATGGCCTTAGACATCCAAAAAGAAAGTATAACCAAAGATTAAAGGGGCCAATATAATTTTTTAAGAGGCCATATGTATAGCTAAAGGCTACATAACAAGAAACAATGCCAGACAGGAGGTACCTTCTTTTGATTTGGGTGGCCCAAGGGACTCTCATATAGTAACCCAGCATAAAACTGGGAAAATAAACAGCAGACTCCAATCTTATCTAAAGGAATATTGACAACTGATTGCTGCTAGGTGAGGAACAGCTGACCTTCCTAAAACAAAGACCTCTAGATAGGCTGACTAGATTCATCGGATGGATGAGTACTGGGGAATGGCTGGGGTGCCGACAACACAGCAGACAGTAACAGGGAAGACAGAGTATAAGGGCTTTAGTTGGGGGGAGGGAGGCTATGGGAGGGTGCCATCTGGGAAGTGGGTGTATAAATGAATAAGATTGTTTGGGATGTTCTGTGTGATATACACACACAAAAAAATCAAATTTAAAAAATGAGTTATATTTTAGGAGGAAGCATAAAAATTTATGTCATGTTAATTAGTAGAGGTGATAAACATTACCATTGAAATCTACTCGATAACTTTATATCCATACACAGGTGCCAGGAACAAGTGCAACCGATCATGACTAGCAATAATCAGATAGATACAGATTAGAGACGCATATGCCAACATCTAAGTGTTATTAGCAAAAACAATGAGTCTTTCTGTAAGAAACATAAATTTTAAAATGAAATGGAGATCTTTTCTAAAGGTTAAAAACTGATTCAATTTTATGTCTTATAGGGTTCATACTGAGTTCAATATTGTATAATTGTATTAATTCAACTGTGAACCTAAAAGTTTTATAGCCACTTTTGAAAGAGACGTGTCTTTGCTCTGGAAATTGCTATTGAGTATGTTAAAATTGTAATGGAATGCTTCTTCTGAAAAATAAAAAATAAATATAACCAAAAAAAAATGTAAGTCTGGACACCACAGGGTAGTTGTACACATGAACCCACACTTACAACAGCATGCACAAGACCTGTGCAAACACAAGCCAGATAGGGGCCCAGCAAGGATGGGGCAGGTAGGCAGGAAATTCCAGCCCTGGCTGAGGTTTTATTGACAACCAATAGACTCTGGGAGAGGGAAAGTCAGTTTTCCTTACTGATGTGTTGCCTGGTAGGTTGACCAGACTCCAGGAGATAGACCCACACCCAAGAACATTTGGGAAACACAGATTAGAGTCTACAGGCCTTAAAAAAGACAAAATAATAATAGAAGGACATGAGGTTGAGGGGCTGATATGGTGGCAGTGAGGGGGGGTGGGCTCTGAATATGATCAGAATGCATTGTATGAAATACTCAAATCAATAAAATTCTTTTAAAAATTGCCAGTCAGATCACTTTACTAAGAGATTTAAGGCCTTTTAGTGGCTTCTATTACATTTTAGCTAAACAACAACAACAAAAATCAAAACTCAAACAGGTCTACAAGATTCTTATCTTGTAGGCCCTCTGTGATGGGGATCTGTCCATCACTTGCCAGGATGTCAACCTCTTTTAATTGAGCTGCTGCAATCACCGCCTCTTTCTTTTACTCTTACCTGGAAACAAAATGATGAGGTTCCTTTCAGGGCTCCTCAGTGGTCCCAGCCTCTTCTTGCTCTAAACTTTCCTCTGGACCTCTACTCGAGCTACAACTTGCATTCAGTTCTCTTTTCAACCCTGGGCCCATTTTTATCCCAGGACTCTGTCCTTCACTTTCCTGGAACATGCTGTGCTTTCTCCTTACCCAACTTTGTCTTGCTAGTGTTTAAGCAGTCTTCTTCAGAGCAGCTTTCCTGGATCCCAAGGCCAGGTCACACACTTTGATATTTAGCTTATGCCTTTGCTAGCGACAACTTGCTGAAGGTATTCATTTGTATGTTGAGCTTCTATTTGTTTAATAGCATGGAAAGATTGTTTGCAAACTTAATAAGCAAACTTTAGGAGAGATGAATGAAATAGTTGAATCTAGTTATTGTATTTAGTTTAGGTATACTACATGTTTCAATCACATTACTTGAATGATGTGAGTTTAGAATCATTTTCCACTTTTCCCCCCATGATCTTTTGGGTTCACCTTTGACATCTATATCTTCATCACCACTAAAGCTATATTTGAATCATCTTAATGCAGTTTTGTAAGGTATACCACCGAAAACTTCTATCTCAGTTGTTTGAGATACAGCATTTTTTGAATCATGCATGATGCTGTCACTGGAAATTTATCCCATGCCACTAGAATACATTTATGTTACATTAGGAGAGCATTTTTTCTTACATTTGTCCCATGGGTATATATTTATGATCTCTACTCTAACCACTCACTGTATCGCTTTAAAAAGTGATCTTTAAAATTTAAAAGGCTTGTTTACAATGACAGCCAACATTTGCAATTGTTAGGTCACCCCCTAGGGACGATTACTAAATTCCTGCTAAATTCCATTCCTTCTTTATTACCAATTATGTCCATTCTAGGTTAATTTGCTGAAAGACAATTCACTGAATGGCCAATTTGCTTAATTTACCTGTTTCTTTCCACTAATTTTAGTCAGCAGGCTTTGACTTTGTCTCTCTAACAGTATTTGACTATTTCATGGAATGTTAAATTGATCTCTGCCTCAGTTTTCTGCTGTTTGAACTGGACATTGCCTCCCAATTCGGCATTGACTTTCCTGTGTCTTTACTAATTGAGCCTCAGTACTCTTTAGGAAACTGTTCCCCCTTCATGGCTGTGGGAGTCCAGGAAAATGGATCCCATGCCTGTTTCAACCATATTGTTTTGAGTGAGGCATGATGAGATGAGATTCAGATGAAGAAAGAGAAATGGAAGAACTGTCCAGTTTCATTCTAGTTCCCTGGCAGGAACATAGTATGCTGCACAGGTTCTATAGAAACAGCAGAGTCTTTCATGAAGAAGAGAGAGAAGAACTGTGGACAAGCACCTGCACTGTGCTGTCCATGAGAGGGGAGGGACAAGGCAGGGTAGGCAGGTTTAGGATGACCAGCTGTGTTTGAAAGTAGCTCATCTATCAAATTCTGTGACTCTGAGAGTCTATGGGCTGGTGCTACCTAAAGTCTCCAGTAGGTTGATAATAACTAGTAGCCTTATTGTGATGGTTAAATCATCACTTTAAAGAAATTTAAAGTGTGACAGAGTGTCACTTTTGTGTGATTCTGTATAAATATGACTTTGAGGTCAGAGGCCTGAGTCTACATGTTTGCCAGGCTGCCTGCGTATGTCTGTCTGTGAGCATATATCCATGCAGCCTATATGCCAGTCTTTGTGTGTGCTTATATCTGCCTGTGTGTGCCTAGTATGTCAGTGTGTGCTGGTCTTCTGTTGGTGGAGGCCTTTGCTCAGAGTGAATGAAGTATGCCTTATTGGTCTGCAAATCCTCGTAATCTCTTCAGTATCTGGCCTTTGTGATTGTCCTTTCCAGGTGTTGGAGTATGGCCTTCATATGTACTCTGCTGTCTCAGGGCTTGGAACTTTGATTTCCCACTGCCACAGAATGGAATTATTCACTCCCTTAGTCTTTTCAAGGGTTAAACCACTTCTTCTTTAGAGAGGAGTTTTCTGACCCACAAACCCTTTGTTCTCTAGTCCCTTACCCTGCTTTATGTTTTTTCTCTTACTAATAGCATATGTTTACTTGCTTACACAGCCATTGTCAAAGTCATTGCTTGTAGGAGGTTAGGCTCCTATTGGTGAAGATTGATATGTGTCTATAACTGTATCTAAAACTGGGTCTTTCATGAAGTTGGGCCTCAATAAATATTTATTGAAAAAAATAGATGAATGAATAGAATTAACTATCATGGTTTGGAATACAACAATGCATTATTTATTTGACCTGAATGGAAATCATATTATCAAGAGAACAAATAATCCCAAGTGGTCAACTATTGGCTTTTGAAGTTTTAAAGGATATATTTATATTTATGTTTATAAAAATAAATGTGCTATGGGGAGGAGAATATGAGAAACTTACTGAGAATCAAGAACCCATTCTTCCAACATAGTTGCATGATATTCCAGTTGGCTGTTACTGTGATAAAACACTGACCAAAACCAACTTGGAGAAGAAAGGGTTTATTCCATCCTCCAGGTTATAGTCCATCATTAATGGAAGCCAAGGCCGGAATTCAAGGCAGAAACCTGGAGGCAAGAACTGAAGCAGAGACCATGGAGGAACACTGCTTACTGGCTTGCTCGGCTACCTTTTTTATACAGCCTCAGCTCACCTGCCCAGGGAGGTACTGCACACAGTGTGTTGGCCCCTCCTACATCAATTAGCAGTCAGGAACATGCCCTATAGACATGGCCACAGGCCAATCAGATGGAGGAACTTTCTCGTTGAGGTCCCTTTTCCCAGCCGTGTCAAGTTGAAAACTGAAACTATGGCAGAAGACAATTTCCGGCTGGCGTTGATACAATTCTGAAAGAAGGTCAAGTTGATCAATGAAAGGAGGTAAAAGTAGAGCAACAGAGAAAACAATCGAATGGGTTATTGGTCATGATCTAATTGATTGGGATCTGTTACCTGCCTTTTCCTGGCTGTATCAAGACTGGCTGGGGTGGGAAGGGAAGAAATGGAAGCCAAATGCCATTTTTTTTTTTTTTTTTAAGATTTACTGAGATCAGAAAAGCCCTGTGCTTTCATTTCCAAGCAAAATCCAAGGGCATCGCTAACCTCTGAGAACAATTATATCTTTCCAAGGCAGGGCAGTGGGCTGGGGGTGAGTGGGAGGGCTGGGGATGACTGGGAGTCCAGGCTAATAGCCTTGAGGGCAGCAACATCTGCAGTTCCCCACACTCCATCCTATAATGAGAGGAACAACTGGTAGCTTCATACTGGTTTTCTCTGGCTACCATGACAAAAATTTTACAGACTGGGTATCTTTGAACAACCTAAATTATGCAGGTTCTATAATGATTAGTTTCCATTCAGATCATAGATCACATCCATGGGGAAGAGAAGGAGAGAGTGAGAGGGGAAAGGGGCTGTGTGTTTACTGAGATAGATTTGAGTGCATGTATATTTGATGGTAGAGAGACAAAGAGAGTATGTATATGTGTGAAGGGGAGTAATTTATGGTTCTTTTATTGGGTCTTTCATGAGTATTTTCAAAACTACAGGG
Organism: Nannospalax galili; assembly: GCF_000622305.1. Classification (NCBI taxonomy): domain Eukaryota; kingdom Metazoa; phylum Chordata; class Mammalia; order Rodentia; family Spalacidae; genus Nannospalax; species Nannospalax galili. The sequence goes on along the minus strand of NW_008360322.1, from coordinate 8,353,642 downwards.
ATCTGAACCAATAGTAACAAATGTTTTGGATCTACTACTTTGAATGTAATAGAATTCAGCTAAATATGACAGTTTCAAATTATTTCATATTGGGCTATTTAATATAACTATTCATTGTAACAATTACTTAATCCTAGGTTAAATTATATAGAACTTTAATTTCCAGGTGGTGATGTAGAAGGAAAGAGAGACTCACATAGGGAATATACTTCTGGAAATGGTCATTTACTTGAGTTCACATGCTCAGGTTCTTGAGGGGAAGAGCTAAGCTGAAATAGTTGGAAATAAAAGAAAGCAGACTGATAGATTTGGCCTTGTTTTATGCAAAACAATCTATTCTGACATCTTCAAACATCTTTTAGTGTGTGACATTCATAGCTATGTTTCTTCTTTGTAAGTTTGGTGTTTCAGTTGATTTTTATCTGTGCTTTGGTCTGTTCATGGCTCTTTTAATGTTCCTCTCATGGGTATTGTCAAAGCTACAGGGGTCTAAGCCAACAGTGACTTGAATTATTTTGGATGTAATGATTTGGATATAATAGATTTGGATGTAAATTGACTAAGTGTAGTATTTTCTTTTATTTTCTAAAGTTTTTAATTGAATTTTTGTGAAATTTATGGAATATATTTTGATCATATTGAAATCCCTCTCCTATGTGAACCCCCTTTTATAGCCCCCCACCTTATTTCATGTGCTCTAGTATGTGTGTGTGTGTGTGTGTGTGTGTGTGTCTGTGTGTCTGTGTGCGTATGCTTATTTTAAAGTCTGTGGAGTCAAATTTGTGTCCCCAGATTCCCTTTAGTGTGGGTCTGTCTACTGGAGCCTGGTTAATTAATCAGAGTCACATCCTTAAAGAAGATTGACTCTCCCTGTTTCTGCAGCTGTCAATTGCTGGTACTTCCTCAGCTAGGGTTGGGGTTTCTTACTCACTTGCCCACATCTGTGCTGGGAGTTTTTCTGGCTTGAACTTATATGGGACTTGTGCATGCTCTTACCATTGCTGTGAGTTCATAGGAGTAACTGACCAGCTATCTGGAAAACTTTCCCTGTGGTCATCTACCTCCTCTGGCTCTTACAGTTTTTCTGCAATGATTCCCTGAGCCTTGGGAAGCAGACCTTCGATATAGGTGTCCAATTCAGGGATAAGCACTCTGAAATCTCTTGTTCTCTGAACACTGGCCAGCTGTGGGCTTGTGTTAATCACCATCTGTTGAATAAGGAAACTTCTCTGGTGAGAATTGAGAGATTTGTTAATCTCTCAGTAACAATACGTCATTAAGATTCAGTTTAATACTATGGCTATTTAGCAGAATAATAGTAGTAGGCTCTTTATAATGGCCTATGACCTGCTTAGCCACAGGTTCCTAGGCCTGACATCAGTGTTAGATATGGACCCCCTCTTGTGAAGTGGAACTTAAATCCAGTCATAAAATGCTTGGTTACTCCATAAGATTTGTGACACTACTGCACCAGTGGGCATATCTTGCCAGGCCAGTTGTTGTAGCTCATAAGGTTCATAGCATTTTCAAATTATTCATATTGGGTTGTTTGATATAAAGCATTCAATACAAAATCATCTAACCTTCTAGACTAAATGAAAGTACTTTAGCATCTGGGAAATATCAGAAATGGTTTATCACTTACCTTGCAGATAAAAATACCTGCCATTTCTCTCCATCCAACAGACTCATAACTATAATGTGACAACACCCTTCCGATTGAATATGCCCTGTACACTTTTATGTTATCACTTAGAATTTTTACTCAATATATTGAACAATTCCAAAAGATATAATTTCTAGCATTTGATAAATACTAATATCTTAAAATAAAACTTTTAGATTACTCCTTTAAATTTATCCAACAAACGTGAATTCCATCAAAATATATTTCTTAGAATTATCTGGCCAAAAATGCAAAAGCGGCCCTTGTTGAACAGAAGGGAAATCTTGTATCATTCCTTCCTGTCCCACTAGTCCTGTTTCTCTTTCATTTTGTGCACAGGAATGCATACAAAGGAAATATAGTGTGATATGTGAAAGTCTTTCTGCCCCCATACTTCTCTGCAACCAACATATGTACTACATAAATTTTCATTTTAAAATATTTTCTATCATTTAAGGCTCTGAAGTATGAGCATTTTTCTTCTAGACTGAGTTACTGTTGCAATTGTTCTTCATTAATGGTGAGGAAGCATACATTTATCATAAATTTGATCAATTATTACATAAGTAAAATTTTATTGGGAATAAATCCCATAGTGAATGTAATTAGGGAAGGCTTTTAAGACACCTTGCTTATAAGGCCATGATTCTTGTTTCCTTGCCCCTTGAGAAGATGCATTGTAGTAATAATTCCCATGGGTAGCTTTCATTTATTAAGAAAAGGTGTTTTATGAAAAGGATGAGTTTCTCTATGACTACAGTTGCTGTATCTGGCCATTCAGTTTAGGCATGCACATGCAGAGAAACTGAACATTTAATCAATGGCCACACACTCCTCAGATGTCTGTGTTATTCTCATGGATGAAAGTAGCTGACCTTGAAGGCTTTGTTTTTAGGAGATGCTGCCTAGGTCCATTTCAGGCTCATCCTGGGAAAGAGAGTTTACCAGACTGTGGTCTAGTCTGGAGCTTGAGGATACTCATTCTGCAAAATGATTTGATACACCTGAAGCAAAGTGATTTGGGTATGGCTGAAAGAATGGATTCATATTTGTTTTAACATGGAAAACAAGGGAAAAACAAGTTAAACTAATGGATAATCATTCTTCAAAGAATACCACAGTTCTGGAGTGCTAGAAAATTAGCATAACTCAGTGAAGACTAAAACTGAACTCATTTTTAGGATTCTTTAGAA
>NW_008360322.1:8349242-8350763 GCF_000622305.1 Nannospalax galili | reverse complement strand
TATATATTATCATAAAGAAGAAAATCACCTCAGAAATCACAAGACCTTCTGAAATTCAATGAAAAGAATCAGTGTGGATACCAAAGAGGCCTGAAAGCATTTATTATAAAGGGGTGAAATACCTTCAGGGGAGGTTTTTCTCCCTGGGCCAGTTTATACACAAGCCAAGTGGATGTGTCAAACATAAGACAAATAATGGTCTTAATAGAATTGCAGAACTGAGCTGCTTTGATGGAATTGATTCAAGGGAAAGCAGGACAAAGAGCACATTTTATACTGGGTGAAGTATTGCCTTGGAATGCGATGTCTCATGAAATTTGGCTTTTAAAATGTGCTCAATTTAATTTTGAGAATAGTTATTTGAATTGAAAATAGGCCTTTAGATTAGAACCTGAACAGGAATAATAACAGCACCGTGCTGACCTCCAGACAATCTGGGACTCTGTTACAATTTGGTGGCCAGCTCCTTGTTACCTGCTCTTCTCTAGCTTCCTGGGTAGGGATGACACCTCTACCTGCTCGTGTGACAGGTACACATGCTGCAGCCCCATGTCAGATCTCTTCTGCCTGTCCTGGTTGTAGGACTCACTCTTTGATAACTTTGCTCCTGGGCAAACAATTATAGAACAGCAAAGATCTCCAGTGACCTTCTGCTTTCACCTGGGTCTCTTGGCAGGTGTGATATACTATTTTAATATAGAAAGAGTTAGAGAGTATGGGGTACTGGACACTTCAGCAAATTTTTTGAGGGCAAGCACAGAGTGTTCTTCTGCTTTTATTTATGCCCTGGCTTCCTGATGATGCACCTTTATTGAAGAGATGTAAATATCTCTGTTTCTTTGAATTTATCCAAGGATATCTCTAATGGTGGCAAAACCCTTGTTGCTTTTACCCTAAGAACTATAATTGTGGGGCTGGAAAGATGGCTCAGCAGTTAAGAGGACCCAGATTTGATTTCCAGAACCCACATGGTGTCTGTCTATGAACTGTCTTTAAGTCCAGTTCCAGGGGAATCTGATGTCCTCTTCTGACCTCTGGGTTCAATTCCCAGCACCCACATGGTGCCTATGAACTGTCTTTAACTCCAGTTCTGGGGGAACTGATGCCCTCTTCTGACCTCCGCTGCACTGCATGACATGGGTGCACTCACGTACATGTAGGCAATATACTCATACACATAAAATAAAAATAATAAATAAAATATAATTTAAAAATATTGTGTCTTAAAAAAAGAACTGTAATTGTTTTTAGGATTTTGGTATTCTGTATCCTTGGGGTTTCAAATACTTGATAATTTATTTGGGGTTGGGGGTGTAGCTCAATGGTAGTGTGCCTGTCTGGCATGGACAAGGTCCTGGATCTAATCCTTAGCATGATAAATGACAATTATGATGATAATAATAATTCTAGGCAGTTTTAAAAACTTTAACCAATATTACATGAGAATAATGTACAGTTTTTAGAAATTAACCAGTGCTAGGAAGAGATATTTTCCTAATAGTGCTATTGTATTTTAGAGAA
>NW_008360322.1:8334319-8348227 GCF_000622305.1 Nannospalax galili | reverse complement strand
AATTATGATGATAATAATAATTCTAGGCAGTTTTAAAAACTTTAACCAATATTACATGAGAATAATGTACAGTTTTTAGAAATTAACCAGTGCTAGGAAGAGATATTTTCCTAATAGTGCTATTGTATTTTAGAGAATCCAGCCTCAGTTTCTATCAATTTCAGAAATGTTAGATGAAAATATCATTGATGTAAATATTAGTTATGAATTCTGTGAATTTTCTAGCTTCATGCATGACATATGTAGTGTTACTGTATCTATATTCAAACTGAAATCATAGTATAAATATTTCACTTAGTATTTTGCATACTCATGCTTAAATTACCTTGAACAATAGTCACTAGAACATTTTGGTTGTTCTTGCTATATAACAGCCCACAATCTTGAATTATACCAAGAAAAAGATAAAAGGACAAAGAAAGGGGTGGAGAGGTTTGGAGAGTTTAATATTTAGAAAAAATGCTTACTTGGGATTAAATGAGCTAGTCTATAAATCAGAAGAGAAGCTGTCAGCTGGGAACTTTCTCATTTGCAGTCAGTACAAGGCAGGAAATGAACCAAAGTACTTGTTGAAATAAAACATCATAGATGATACACTTCATTTTTACCATTGTCTCTCTTAGTACCTGTTACTGGAGATAAATCAGGTGAGGCCCTGGGACATCTCCCTTCTCTATGGGAAGTTTCTGTTAGTAGTGTCTTTATTTTCTTGCCTGAATGTATTAATTAATTACTTACTTTTCTGTTGCTGTGATAAAACACTGTGATCAAAGGAACTTATAAAAGGACGAGTTTATTTAGCTTATGGTTCCAGAGGGATTAGAGTCCATCATGGTTGGGAGGCATAGTGACAGGAGGTGGCTGGAGGAACACTCACATCTTCAGGCAGGCACACAATAGAGATATCAGGAATCTGGCAAGGTTTCAACAAGTGACAAAATGTCCAAATGCTTGGAGCCTATGAGGGACTGAAGTAGAAATGGTCTCGCCTTTCTAAATGTGAGTGTAAAGTGAGTGTATGCTGAGTTAGCTCCTTGTGATAAGAACATGACTGATTTGTAATACTGAGAGTAAGAAGAGGTATGTTGCTGCAAAGGATGGTTATGAGATGGACTACTATTTCATGGAGTTGATTACAAAGTAACAGTCCTCTGATGTTTCTGGACATTTTGCTTGTTGGCTTGGAGTCATAGGCCCCTTCCTAGTACAGCAATTCTGTCCATCCTTTTAGATTCATAGAAGAATGTTAGCAATCCCAAAGGCCACCTGGGAATTATAATAATTCTTTTCAAAGAAAGACAGACCATCAACTTTCTTCCTTCTTTGAAAAAGAATGATTGTATTTTACCAATAATTTTCATCTGCCTTTCCTATCTGTCCAACAATTAATTAACTACTTAATTAATTAGATACAAGGTCTTGCTATATAGCTAAGGCTGGCCTAGAACTCATGATTCTCTTCTTTGCCTCTACCTCCCAAGTACTGGGATTATAGGCATGTGCCATTGTACCTGGCCCAACATTCCGATGTCATTGAATGTATTCCTTACCAGGCTGCTCTGTTTTCTAGGTGGCTAGCCCATCACACTCTTTCCCACTTTGCACTTCGGTTCCTACTTTATTCCTGCTGCTCTGACCTCCTCAGCCATCCAAATTTGACATTTCTGCCACTACAGGTAACTGTTCGGAGTCAATATTTAACATCTACTCTACAAGTTATCTAAAATAGTCATTGCCTGTCCACTGTGACTCAGTTCAGGATGTCAATAGGGAAATACTTCTGGAGAGTTTTTAGGTGACATTACGAAAAAAAGGACAGCAGTGAAAGGTCATTCTTCGTTAGCATCCTTGGGGGCCCATTTCATCTTTGACTTCTCAGCAGAATGTCACTCTTAATGACCATCAACGCCTACAGCAATCATCTTGCTTGGTCTTTCATGATCTTAATTTTGAATAGCATTTAGTAAGAGCAGTCATGTTCTGGGATGAGCAATATGCTCAACTGTATAAGAAAATCAAGTACAAATCTTGTCTCCTATGAATTCTCTCAGACCATTTTTGGAAGCATGCACCTTTTTCGTTGAGTTAGATGTAGGGAGGGCCTTCAAGGATTATGATTATTATCAGCAGCATATGAAGATACAGGTACTAGGCTGAGCACAGAGGGTGGGCTGAGCTGCAGGTAGAAAATGTCAGGGCCTCTCCAGCTGCTGGTATCAGGATTTCTATTCCATTTAGTCCTTGGCTCTTGTGTCCATTGTATTAGCTATAAATTCTCTTCTTAGTAGACAATGTGTATAGTTTTCTAATAGGTTTGAATTAAGCAACATTGTAGCAAACATTTGTTGAATGCTTATGAGAGGGTTACTATAGGCCTCTGACTGATCAGGCATTGCCCATATCCAAGAAGCCCCAGTGAAAGTCACCAAATCAAGTCTCCAATCACCATCCAAAGGCTCTTGGAACAAAGAACTGGCTTAACATTTGTCAAATGTCAGATCACAAAGAACCAGCCACACATGCCTTAGCCTTTCTCCTGATGCCTTCCTCTTTAGGCCCAATCTTAGAGGGTCTGACTTTGGGCTGGAGATAGCAGGAGGAAGAGAGATGGAAGATTGGACTAGGGGTAAAAGAAATAGCCCAGCGAGCTTCCTGCCTAGTTATGTTTCTAGACCTAAACCAGCAGCTCCCTGGAAGAGGGAAGATATTCTGGATTAGATGAGATGAGAGTTTGGGGGTTTGATTTTCCTGTTTGAGTAGGTAATTATTCCTAAAATGAAACTATTCTTGTGACTAAAACAGACCTAAAAGGGATCATCAAGAGAATTTACCCAAAAGGCAGTTAACAATGAGTATGAGTCTGCAGATGCTGTTTGAATGGGCAATAAACCAAAGCAGGTTGTTTTCTGCTTGTACCCTATGGCATGCAGCTTGTTCCATAAACAATTACAGCTGTTACTGCCCAGTTCCTGGTGTGCCAGTGCAGAGTGGCTGAGTTGCTTTAAATAGAAAGTGTCCTAGGTAATTTAAAAGTACTCTTAGTCAGTCGTGGCTCAGGTGAAATTTCCATGCATGCCAAAGGGCCTTACCAATACTCCTTTTCCTGAGAATTCCATGATGGAACAGGTCAGAGCATAGGGCAGTCACACTCTGAACTGGTTTCCTCACCAACCTGCTCACCCATACATGCTTCTTTCTTTCTAGCTCATTAGAATGAAGGCTCCAGGCCCAGAGTCAGTTGAGTCTGATTCCATTACATTCTCAAGGCTAAAATCTGTAATTTTCTTCTGCTCTGCCTTCTACATTAACTCTGTTTTCTTCTCACTGGTTTTTATTTCCCCAGCCACTTTTTTCTAAACACCCTCAACTCTCCCCTTTGTTTGCTGACTGTTCTTTGGACACAGTAGCAAAGATTGCAGTGGGAATTGTGTCCAGTTCAGAGATCACATTCAAACTGTAGGTTTGGAGGAGGAGAGGTTCCCTTGCCTCATGTTTTTGTGGCTCTTGCTGAAATAAATAAATAAAAATCAAGGGAATGATTTATATAAAAGCAGGATCAGCTTTTGTATCATATTTTTGTTTCCCTTCAGGAAAAGACTGAATCTCTGTTTTTAAGCTGTACATTTTGAAGGAGAAAAGATTGGTTTAGTTCTGTCTGATATCCAGTGAAACATGCATTCACAGGCTCAGAGCCCTTCATTGGGTTGATCTTGACTTAATGCAGTTCAACAACCCTTGTTGAAGCAATCACTGTTGGAAGGACACACTGGCAGCGCTGAACGGATTTCGCCTTTCCTCAGCACTGAGCCAGAAACCCCTCATTTGTTTTCCTTTTCTGAGAATTACCTCGGTGCTATTCAGACAAGGTGACAACCATGCCTGAAGAAGCTCTGTCAAGCCAATTTGCCTCAAGCATGTGGACACATTTTAGAGGAAAGCTGTGACCGATGAGGGAGGGTTTCTTCAGCTCAGTGGAGCTTTCTAGTGACCAAATGGCTGAACTATTCTTTCAGCAGCCTCAGGCTTACCCAGTGTCTCTAGTTCTGCTTCTCACACTAATGGGCCTTGGGACCTTGGCAAACCATTAATCCTAACAGACCTTCAGCTGCCTTAATTGTAGCATGGCGGAAGACTATTGGCTGATGTGAACCAACTGTATTTTCTGACTTCTGTTGATGGGTACTCACTGTGGATATGTGGGTGATTTAGACTCATAATGGGTTTGACTTTTTGATGTTACAAACAAATATTATTGGCTGAGGAGGTCTGACCACCAGTTTCTGGTCTTGTCATCTAAAGACACACGTGGTCCCTGATACCCTGGCCTCTTATGGTTCATAGAGTACAGGAACTGTATACAAATTTCTTATTCAGAGAAGTAAAGAACGCTTTGGAGTTAAAGATAGGTTGTGGGTTCTCACTTCTTAGTATTGAATATTTCCATACAATATAATAGTATTTCTGTTGGTTTTCAAAGAGCCAATCCAGTAACTCTTAGCCAAGGCATCCAGACTATGAATATAGTAGTCTATGTTTAGTGAACATTTTGTTGCTCATTGTTTTATTATTATTTGGGGTGGAGGTAGAAAATGGGACAATTCACTCCTCTAATTCTGTTGGATTTTAAGGCAAATGGGGAGAAGGACATGGCTCTTAAAGAGCTGCAAGAGATTAGGAGTTAAAACATGAATGAGAACAAGTTAATAAACTGATAGGCAAGCAAGGTTCACTGTTACAAATATGAGGTTCCAGGTGTGGAAGGCCTACATGAAGATCACATGGTAAACATGTGATGGACACACGCTCCATAATCTGGAGTCACACTACATATGGTATAGGATTTGTCTGCAATATTTGGCTTCCTCTGTCATTTTTCCCACTAAGAGAACCTGAGGTCCATCAGTTCAGTGCATTCTAGACGTTTCCGAATTTTGATTCTCTATAACTGTCTTTGAATGAGATTTTTTTTCCAGATGTATGCCCCTGTATTTCCTGAAAGGAGCTATTGTATCCCCAACTGTTTATTTACTATCTCTCTTCCTAAATTTCCAAAAGCCAGGGGACAAGTTTACCCTGCTTATAATTATGTTTTCAATGACTGGTACTTACTGGTTGAAAAAAATCGTAGATAATTAACACTGGAATTTACAATGTGCATCCAATGATCTTCTTCCACTTGTCCTCCCTGTAGCTATATTTTGTCTCTCCTGTCATTGGCCAGATCATGGAGAAGGATTTTGTAGGTGATATGTATTACACAGAGTTCCATCAGGAATGCAAATACATAACTCTACTGTGTTGTTTGGAAGATTTGAAGTTGGCAGAGTTTAGAAGAAGCAACAAATACTAGTATAGCACTCAGGGTGGGGAAGGGAGGTGGGCAAGGAGAGGGGTCAGCTATGACTGAAGGGAGGATGAGGAAGGGAGGTGGGCAAGGAGAGGTTTGAGCCATGACGTGACTGTGAAGGGAAGGTGGGGAGGGAGGTGAGCAAGGAGAGGGGTTGGCTCTGATTGTGAGGCTAGGAGCTAGCCTAGTGACTCAAATGGGGGAGAAGCTAGGGGTGGAAGACCTTGTCGTTATTCCTCTCCACCTTGAGGAATCACCAGAGGTGCTTACTGTTAGTTTAATCAACCAGAAGCAAGAGGTAGAGGAGCCCATTGGTACAGACCTCTGAGGGAGCCTACCAGCATCTAGAGTAAAATACAGATTGTTTTGTTGAAAATTTGGAATTTACCTCTAAGAGTCTTGGAAAGGATTTTGACAAGGAGATTGACATATTCCTACATATGTTTTGAAGAGATTCTTCCATTTGCCATGTGGAGACTTGACTGTACAAGGCAAAGATGAAAGCAGGTTGCTTTCCCAGGAGACCTGTGCAGTGGTCCATGGCTATCTCCCATCCTCTACCTAGGATTCAGTCCCTGCAGACAGGCTCCCGACTCTCCCTTATGCAATAAGTTTGGCTGACTGCTTAGAGAGAGAAGATCCACGCCAGAGGATTTCTGGAGATTGTTACTGCAATATGGTAGTGGTGGGGCTGTATAGAAGGACCAGAAACCCATTTGTGGTTTTCAGTTCGGTCTGAAACTTAACAGACGGTCCTCTCACATAGATCCTCTCCCATGGGTTTGTGTCCTGGAGTGTGGAGGGCTCTGTGGGCCTATTTGGTAATGTCCTCACGGACAAGCTCAGCTCTTGTGGCTCCTTTGTATACAATAGTGCTTACTCTTCAAGGCTTCTTGACTGTTGTTTCTGTATAATGGGGTCATCATAGCCTACACCACTGCTGAGATCTGCTGTCTTTAAATTTTGCTTTGGTAGAGGAAAATTACATCCAATTTTTTTTTTCTTAGCTATATTATATATCGGTCAACCTGAGAAGAAAGTGGATGTTCATGTGTCTATGTGTGTGTGTCGTTTGTGTGTTGTAGTAGTTGTAGCAGCAGCAGCAGCAGCAACAGCAGCAGCAGAGAGTGGGGCAAGGGAAGAGGGAAAGAGACACAGGAAGGAGACAGAAGTAAGAGGTTTTCACATATTTTCATGAACCTAGTTTATATTTTAAAATGTCTTTATAGAAAATACTTTGACATGGGCCTTTCCTTAATTAACTATACGAGAGAAATTCGTGAAACTGAAAAGACACGGAAGACTTTCCTTCCCTTTCGTGCTGCCTGTGTTGAGCTCATCACATGCTGAGGGGCTGCTTGTAGCTGCTGATGTAGTATGAAGTTTTGACCCTGAGTGAGGGTCACTCTTAAATCTGTAGAAATGTGGATTTGAGTCAAGAACCAATTAAACATGTAAAAAAGTATTTATTATTAGTGTGTGTGTGTGTGTGTGTGTGTGTGTGTGCGCGCACGGGTGTCACAGCACATGTGTGGAGGTCAGAGGACAACTTTTGGCAGTTGGATCGGTCTCCACTTGTTTTAAGGCAGTCTCTCTTCTTTCTGCTGTGCTTCATACTCCAGGCTAGCTGGCCCTCTCTCTTGTCTTTGCTTTCCATCCTGTCTATGGGAGTGCCAGGATTACAGATGCATACCACCACATCTGACTTTTTTATGTGGGTTCTGGGGACCAAATTCACATTGTCAGGTTTGTGTCGCTGGTGCTTTTACCTGCTGAGTCATCTCACTGGCTCAAGAAAGATGATTAAACTTTGACTCCATTGGGGCTACATTGTGTGTGGATGACTGACATTTGAATAGTGTGTTTGTAGTGTCAACTGGAACTTTGATATACAGTAGGGAAAGGAATGAATGGATTTAGTTTTCCAGTAATCTTAAGAAGATATTTTAAAAAGTGGGTTATAGTTTCCCAGCTTGAAAGTGCTCAAGAATAAATCAAATGTTAATGATGGATAATATTTTAATACTCTTTAAAAAGCATATTGATCTAAATTGTTCTGGAATCTTTGAATCATTAGTTAGTATTCAAGGGTTGACTATCATGTAATGAGGTGGCTTTTAACAAACTCATTAAAATACATTCAATTGATAAAAAATAAATTGAATGTGGACAATTTATAAGGCAAGCTAGTGAAACTAAAATGCATAAGACATAGTCTCTGCCCCCAAGGAGCTTATGTATTGCAATAATTTTTACACTCCAGCGTAATCACCCTGGAAAGCTATCATCTTTTTACAATGAGATCACTCCTGCAAAACATTTAGGAGCGTCTTCACTGGAGCTGTTGTCTGCAGAGCCAGTCGATACATTTGCTCTTTTACGTGAGCATTCACACTACACTCAATGCAACTTTTATTATTTTAGTGCAATCTCCAGCAAAATACAGTACACAGGTCAAATCCAGACTCATACTTTTTGATGGCCTTCATCAATTATAATTTGAAAAATTAAATGCTTGAAAAAATCAAAATAACGATATTCTGTGACACATGACAGTTATGTAAAAATTTAAATTCAGGATTCATAAATATACTTACTGCCATGTAGCATCACTTTCTTATGTCCTGTCTGTAGCTGCCTTTATACTACAGTATCAGACAAAAATAGTTTTTGCAGAGACTATATATTCTGAAGTGAAAAAAATATTTACTATCCTGTCCCTTAACTGAATTATGCTTAGGATCATGTTTTTTAAAAGAATATTCTTCAGTTTGATCTGTGATATTTTCTGTAGATTTTATTCTAAATTGGTTGGTCCAATCATCAATAATAAAATATTTGTACAGATCAAGATTATATTTTATTTCATGGGCATTCAAAGAAATAAGAATAAAGTTTTGAAGTCACGTCTACAGGGTTCCCAAATGATGCTCTGAAGAGGGACATCCGGGAGTTAGCTAGGATATAAGGAATAGGGAGAAGAAAAATCATCACAACAATCCACCAATAAGACCTGAGAGATTAATGGAAATATTTGAATACAAAAGAAGCATGCGAGCCCATTGCTCTTTCCCAAATGCCTTGATTGTGGGTCTCTGCATCTCTGCTATGCTCACTATTTCTGAGCCTATAGACAGACACTAATATCCTTTGTCCTCTCTAATATCCTCTACTACATGGTTCCTGTTCCTCTCTAATGTCCTCTCTAATATCCTTTACCACACAGTTCCTGTTCACTAGTGGCCTCTGCTGTCTTGCTGCTTGTGGTGGTAACTGTTAATTGCCAAACCTGACAGAGTCTAAAATCACCTGGGAGAGAGGGAGAGAGTCCTCTGGGCATTCCTGTGTAGGATTATCTTGACTGTATTAAGGTGGGAAGACCTGCTCTTGTCTGTGCCACCACTCCCTGGATAGATCTTGGACCATATAAATAGAAGAAGGAACACGAATTCGTCGCTCTCTGCTTCTTGACTGTGAACATAATTGACTAGATCTCTCAAGAGCCTGCCCTGGCATCCACAGCATGACATAACGTACCATGGAACTGTGCACCAAAACGAATCTGTTCTCCTTTAAGTTGCTTTTGCCAGACTATTACCACAGTAAACAGGAAAAGAACCCAAGACACTGCTTCTGTAGACCTTTATATCCCTCTGGGCATTTCAGACATTTTGAGGGGAAGGATACTGTAAGGTTTGACAGTATTTACCAAACAAAGTGTGATTTTGATGTGCACAGTGCTTGATTTAGGTCCTTTCTCGGTTAGTAGGACAGTTTGCATTATATTAAAGGTGAGATGTCCATTAGGATTATATGAAAGCTAAGAATTAAAATCTACAATGTACCAGGCAAGGTGATATATACCTGTAATCCCAGCATTTGGGAGATAGAGGCAGAATGATTGAAAGTTTGAGGCTCACCTGAGCTACTTTCCAAGGCCCTAAATCTCCCAAAATTAAATTTAAAATGTTACTGGGAAGGCTGGAGAGATGGCTTAGTGGTTAAGAGCACTAACTGCTCTTGCAGAGGACCTAGACTCAGTTCCTAGTCCCCACATGGCTGCTAACAACCATCATAACTCCAGTTCCAGGAGACTCAATGCCCACTTTTGGCCTCCATGGGCGATGAACACACATGATACATTTACATAAATGTAGGCAAAATACTCATACATATAAAAAATAAATAAATAAAAATTAAAATGTTGATTAGGGTTGCAGTAGAGAGTAGAAAGAGGCCCTTCATGCATTGTTTTATGAGCTATTTACTACTTCGTATGGGATTTTCACTTCCTTTTTTACTGTTCTTCCTTGACTAAGTTTGCCTTAGCCATGAAATACTGCAATTGCTATAAACCAAAGGAAGGGACTTTGAGTGGTTACATCATTTTTCATCTTCACGGAAGAATGAAAGGGCAAACTCAGTTATCCCCCACCCCCCAGGCTGGGCCTGTTTGTGTTTAAGGAAGGGAGATGAAGGCAATTGCTGTGTAAAGTGATATCTGGGCTGTAGTGCAGCTGAAGAGCATGATGGGAGAAATTAATTAACCCATCCAGATAAGAGACAGAAGAAAGAGGCAAATTTCAGCACACCAGACAGATTTGAGCATCGAGATAATTTTAGAGGGGGTAAGATATTATGAAATTATGCAGTGATCTCTGTTAAGGAGATAACATCTGGCACCAACTTGACAAACCAATGAATTTCATAGGAAAGACAAATTGCATACTTTCTGGAAAGCCTAGTCAGACTAATATCAGGAATTCTATCAAAATACTTACTACTGTCAAGTCACTACACATCCTAGTCGACTTTTCATAAATGAATGACGATAACTTTAGGAAAACCCAGTAAAATATATTGACAGATAGCTGGAGGTGAATTGTAGGGGGCTTGAGCAGTTTGTTAATCCCACCCATCAGCAGCGATTGCTGCTGCCTTCTTCACAGAAGCCTAGGAAGGTGTGTGGCTGCCCGTTGGCGAGGGGGGACTGCTTGGAGGCTTCTTTACTGACTGATTTGCTGCTCTGCAGGTATATTTCTCCCGTGAACTTTAATGTCCATGAGTTTGGACCTCAGAGTGGTCAATAATCTCTGGCCAGGATGTTGAACGTTCCAGCTTTGCTTCCCTATCTGTGATCAGCTGGTGTTCTGACCTTCATGCCTTGCCGTATTTTTCTTGTAGGCTGAGGTCTTTATGAGGAGAACGTGTTTCCATTTCCTTCAGCATTGCTTCTTTTAAACATTTCTCAAGAAAGTGAGCCATTTGATGATGATCACGCCACCATCGTCAATACCTTTCTGTGTCAATTATAAGCAATTTTGTCAGTATGCGTCTGGTTTCAGTTCCCTGTTGTTTTACTGCCCTGTGCAGGACACATATACCAAGCCACTCTTTCACTGGTATTTGGATGCAGTTTTTAAATAGGTGACCATGTTGCTCCTCATTCCCCTGGTAAAAAAACAATCATTTAATTAGATACAAAGGTAGGTACGAAATGCTTCTCAAATAAGAGTCAGCATATGATACTTCAACCGAACACAGACCTCACAGTATTCCCTGAGTGACCTCCAGGAGACGGCAAGGAAGGGCAAAGGAACTGAGCCCTCACACTGCAATCCAGTGCAGACTCACCCATCTTTCTCTGTAGTTCAGTAATGAGGCCAGTTATTTACAGTGCCCTCTTTGCGTGCTGGCTCTGTTAGCGTTTTTCTTTTCAATTTGTGTCTTGGCCTGTATCGTGCCCCTCTTATGAGGCACGTGCCATTTTGATTTTAAAATAATGGGAAGAACGCTTCGGTGCTGCTAGTTGGTGATATGGCTCTCAAACTGTCTACAGATTGCCGAGTAAGTGAAATGTTTTGACAGAGAGAAATATGTGTTGTCAACACTGCTTTACCCATGGTTGAGAAGGGAAATTGAAACTGTACTTCTGTGGGGTTCAAATGTTGATCACTGGAATGATGTCCTCAAAACAAATGACTACAGATCATTTTGTTTTCCTTGCTGCCTCATTTTTCTCTAATGAAATGCCCAATTACAGACCAAGCTCATGTGCTTTAAAAAAGGCTTAGGAAGGATTCTGGGAAGAAGCAGTGAGAGCAGCCATTCCTTAACAAAGAAGAAAAACTCCAGCACCATTGGGGAGCAACCGTGCCATGCTGTGACCTTCAGTGTTCTGAATGGTGACTATTCAAAATGAACCTAGCTTTTTTAAGATGCAAAGTTTGTGTTGTGTAGACACACACTCCCTATGTAGGCCAGGCTAGCCTTGATCTCATAGGCAGAGGCTGGCCTGCCTCTGACTTGAGTGCTTGGGATCACAGGCATGTGCCACCACACCCAACCTTAAGTTTTTTAGTGTAAATTACATCAAGACTTTTTTTTTCCTTGTTTGAAACCCCTTTAATAACTTTTCTTTCCACTTAGATTAAAGACAAATACTTTGCTGTCTCTCTGAACTTGTTGGGCCTTAACTGTATCCTGTTCATCTGCCGTTCTTCTATAGAAATACTGGTCTCCTCTCATTTCCTTACTTTAAGCCCTTTCTATCTCAGTGCCTTTTCACATGCTGTTTCATCTAAAATGTATTTGTTACAAGAACTTTGTTTGGCACAGTCGTTTTGTCCTCAAAGCCTCTGATTTATAGACACACACGAGAGAGAGAGAGAGAGAGAGAGAGAGAGAGAGAGAGGGAGAGAGAGAGAGAGAGACCCTTGTTTGTGATACATCAAAGAGTAGACACACTGGCTGAAAAAATAAAAAGGAAGCAGAATCTTCCCTACGGTGATACATTTAGGACAACTTGTGAATTTATCTCGGGGATTAGTGGAGTAAGGAACTGCACAGCTGTGTTGTCTCCTAGCAAAATGAGGTGCTTTCTATCTTCCTGGCAGGTATGTTCCTGTCAAGAGCTTGTTGGGATAGGAACATGGGTAGCTCACTGAGCCCTGCTGACCACTATATTCACATTCACGCTTGCGGTGTGGAAGTTGATATTTTCTTGCTTAGAGAACATTCTTGATAAGTGAAAATGTTGACGGCTTTGCCTTTCCTCAGCATCACTGAGGAAACATTTTTTTTTTCCTTGTCAATCTCCTTTCACGTGTTGGGCAGGACAAAGGAAAGGGGTTATTGCTTTAGAGAATAGCCTGACTTTCAACATGCATCTAGCATTGGGTATTTTAAAAGAAATTTTATTTATTATTTTGATTTTATATGTATGCATGTATTGCCTGCATGTAACTGTACCTGTGTTGTGCAATGCCCACGGAGGTCGGAAGGTGTCAGATCCCCTGGAAATGGAGTTATGGATGGTTGTTAGGTGCCATGTGGATGCTGGGAACTGAACCCGGGTCCTCTGCAAGAGTAGCCAATGCTGCTGAGACAGCAGGTATTTTCTTGAGCACCTACAAGGCATGTGAATATTTGTAATTACTAGCCAAACCAAGATGAGTGAAGTATTTTGTCTTAAAGCAGCTGAGCACATTCTCATTTAAAAAAACAATTTTCTAATTGGAAGGACTCTAAGAAGGGTAGAGATAAAGTAATTAGGCTACTTTCATGGGCTGAACATGGCTCACTCTGTGAGTTATGGAATTAGACAGATCTAAATCTAAACACTGACTCCAACACTATTCCCCACGGCCCTGGTTGGCACAGTGTGTTTAGCTCTCCAAATGTCCGTTTCTCTCTTAACTGAGGATGGTGACACTCCCCTTGTGGCACCATTAGGATGAGTGGATGAGGCACACATATACAGTGTCCAATGCAGTACCCATACCTGTATGTCTACCTGGAATGCCATCTTTCTCTCAATTCTTTTGTGCTGTGCTGCATCCCTGACAGTCCAACTTATGCCCCTTATAAGCCTTCCAGTGTCTAACAAGTGCACACTAGCATGATGATGACTTCTTCAGCTATGTTGCAGATCAATAATGTAAAGAAGCCCAACTCATTATATAGTCCTATAATGAGGATGGGTTTTGAAAAACAGGTTTTCCAAACTTTAAAAGTCCAAGTAATTCTGTTCTCTTTAAAGTCTGATCACACATGAGAGGTGGAGAAGGCAAAGGCTATGGACATATTCTGCCTTTCTCATTCTGGGACATGGAAGGATAATACTTCTCCATCCTCTTGGAAGCAGACATTTTCTTTGATTCTCTTTGGCTAATGAAATGTCATCAGAAGATGTCTCTTTCACAAGAAAGCTTTAAAAGACTGCTCTCTACCACCACTGTCATGAAATCCAATGGTGAGATGCAGGTTGTGGCAGCCTAGGCTTATGAGATGCTATAAGAAGCAGGATTCTTCTGTTAGTCCATGTTAAAATTATAGAATAGGTAGGAAATTGACTTTTGTTGGGTTCTACCACAGGGACTATTTGCACGGCTGAAGAGATGGCTCAGTGGTTAAGAACACTAGCTACTCTTCCAGCAGACCCAAGTTCAGTTCCCAAAACCCATACAATAGCTAACAACCATCTGTAACTCCAGTTCCAAGGGATCTGACATCCTCTTCTGGCCTCCGCAAGCATTTTCATTCATGTGATATATATATAT